>NW_020927183.1:0-467 GCF_003984885.1 Neopelma chrysocephalum
CCAGTCTTGAGCTAAACTAGATGCATATGTTTTGGTTTTTTTCCCCACTAGTTGTTTCTACTAAGTTAACCTGTATTATCTGCATCACCTAGTTAGTAATTTTTACAGAAGCTGGTAATTCTGGACACAGGGTTCACATGAAAATGTAAAATATTAACTTGCATTACTTCTAGTTAAGTAGCTTTTAGATTTGGCCAAAAGCCAATTGTATTTCTCAGCTACCCATCAAACTTATACAGCTCCAAGTTTATATTAATTTTCTTAGCCTAGCTGTATAAGTTTGATGGGTAGCTGAGAAATACAATTGGCTTTTGGCCAAATCTAAAAGCTACTTAACTAGAAGTAATGCAAGTTAATATTTTACATTTTCATGTGAACCCTGTGTCCAGAATTACCAGCTTCTGTAAAAATTACTAACTAGGTGATGCAGATAATACAGGTTAACTTAGTAGAAACAACTAGTGGGG
>NW_020927184.1:0-5544 GCF_003984885.1 Neopelma chrysocephalum
GACAGCAGTTTTTGGGAAATGGCATGGAGGCTATAGAATACACAGTTTTGGGTTACACCCATCCAGGGATGAATTGGTCCCAGCCGTTCTAACCAGGACATTATCCACCCCTTATTCTATGCCATCCATGTCATGCCCAAATTAACCCCCTTAAAAACTATGTCTCTTTAAAACTATATACACATATGTACAATGAAACATTACGGACCATTCTCACTCAAAATTAGGTCCCCTTGTGGTACACAACGTGTCTCCCCATCTTTTTGCATTACCCACCAGGTGAAACCAGGTCCTTGAGCAAAAACAATCCCTCGGATGGGTTTGCCTTTGCTTGAGGTGGGACTAATCCAAACAGTCTTCCCTAACATACCTCTCATATGCACCACGGGGACTTTATCTCCATCTACAGTATGCAAAGGTTCTGATTGGGCAGGGCCAGCTCGATTAATGGAGCCTCGCGTGTTGACCAACCAGGTGGCCTTTGCTAAATGCAGCTCCCAGTGTTTGAGAGTCTCCCCACACAGTGCCTTCAGGGTGGTTTTCAGCAGTCCGTTGCACCGTTCAACTTTTCCAGCAGCTGGTGCATGGTAGGGGATATGATACACCCACTCAATGCCGTGCTCTCTGGCCCAGGTGTCTACGAGGCCATTCTTGAAATGGGTCCCATTATCAGACTCAATTCTCTCCGGGGTGCCGTGTCGCCACAGGACTTGTTTTTCAAGGCCCAGGATGGTATTCCGGGCAGTGGCATGAGGCACGGGGTATGTCTCCAGCCATCCAGTACTTCCTTCTACCATGGTCAGTACGTAGCGCTTGCCCTGGCGGGTTTTGGGGAGCGTGATGTAGTCAACTTGCCAGGCTTCCCCATACCTGTACTTTGACCACCGTCCACCATACCATAGAGGCTTCACCCGCTTGGCCTGCTTGATGGCAGCACATGTCTCACAGTCATGGATGACCTGTGAGACAATGTCCTTGGTTAAGTCCACCCCTTGGTCCTGAGCCCATCTGTATGTTGCATCTCTCCCCTGGTGACCGGAGGCGTCATGGGCCCATCGAGCCAGAAATAATTCTCCTTTGTGTTGCCAATCCAGATCCACCTGAGAGACTTTAATCCTGGCAGCTCGGTCCGCCTGCTCGTTGTTGCGATGCTCCTCATCAGCCCGTTTCTTGCGTACGTGAGCGTCTACGTGACCAACCTTCACACTCAGCTTCTCTACCCGGCCAGCGATGTCCTGCCACATCTCCGCTGCCCAGATGGGTTTCCCTTGGCGCTGCCAGTTGGCCTTTCTCCATCGCTCTAGCCATCCCCACAGAGCATTGGCCACCATCCATGAGTCAGTGTAGATATAGAGTCTTGGCCACTTCTCTCGTTCAGCTATATCCAAAGCCAACTGAATGGCTTTAAGCTCTGCGAACTGACTTGACCCACCTTGTCCTTCGGTTGCTTCTGCAACTCGCCGTGTGGGACTCCACACGGCTGCCTTCCATTTTCGGTTTGTCCCTACAATGCGGCAGGAGCCATCCGTGAAGAGTGCATATCGTCTTTCATCTGCTGGTAGCTTGTCATATGGTGGGGCCTCCTCAGCCCGTGTCACCTGCTCCTCTTCTTCTTCAGAGGATAGTCCAAAACTCTCACCTTCGGGCCAATTGGTGATAATTTCCAGAATCCCAGGGCGATTAGGATTCCCTATCCGGGTTCGTTGTGTGATCAGAGCGATCCACTTACTCCATGTGGCATCGGTGGCGTGATGTGTAGCAGGAACTCTCCCCTTGAACATCCAGCCCAGCACTGGTAGTCGGGGTGCCAGGAGGAGCTGCGCTTCGGTGCCGATCACTTCTGAGGCAGCTCGAAGTCCTTCATAAGCAGCCAGGATCTCTTTCTCAGTTGGTGTATAGCTGGCTTCAGATCCTTTGTATCCCCGACTCCAGAATCCCAGCGGTCGTCCTCGGGTCTCCCCAGGCACTTTCTGCCAGAGGCTCCAAGAAGGGCCATTCTTCCCGGCTGCAGTGTAGAGCACGTTCTTCACGTCCTGTCCTGTCCTTACTGGCCCAAGGGCTACCGCATGGGCAATCTCCTGTTTGATTTGTTCAAAGGCCTGTTGTTGTTCAGGCCCCCACTGGAAATCATTTCTCTTCCGTGTCACAAGGTAGAGAGGGCTTACAATTTGACTGTACTCGGGGATATGCATCCTCCAAAAGCCCACAGCGCCTAGGAAAGCCTGTGTTTCCTTCTTGCTGGTTGGTGGGGACATGGCTGCTATTTTGTTAATTACCTCCGTTGGAATTAGGCGACGTCCATCTTGCCACTTCACTCCTAAGAACTGAATTTCCTGAGCAGGTCCCTTGACCTTACTTCGTTTAATGGCAAAACCAGCTCTTAGGAGGATCTGGATTATCTTCTCTCCTTTCTCGAAGACTTCTCCCGCTGTGTTCCCCCATACAATGATGTCATCAATGTACTGTAGATGTTCTGGAGCCTCGCCCTTTTCCAGTGCAGTCTGGATCAGTCCATGGCAAATGCTGGGACTGTGTTTCCACCCCTGAGGCAGTCGATTCCAGGTGTACTGCACACCTCTCCAAGTGAAAGCAAATTGTGGCCTGCACTCCGCTGCCAAAGGAATGGAGAAGAAGGCGTTGGCAATGTCAATGGTGGCATACCACTTGGCTGCCTTGGACTCCAGCTCGTACTGGAGCTCCAGCATGTCCGGCACAGCAGCACTCAGGGGTGGTGTGACTTCATTGAGTCCACGGTAATCCACTGTCAGCCTCCACTCTCCGCTGGATTTACGCACTGGCCATATAGGGCTATTAAAGGGTGAGCGAGTCTTGCTGACCACCCCCTGGGTCTCCAGTTCACGGATCATCTTATGTATGGGAGTCACAGAGTCTCGGTCGGTGCGGTATTGCCGACGGTGCACGGTTGCTGTGGCTATCGGTACCAACTGTTCTTCAACCTTCAGCAGTCCCACAGCAGAGGGGTCCTCTGAGAGGCCAGGCAAGGTGTTCAACTGTCTAATTTCCTCTGCCTCCACAGTAGCTATGCCAAACGCCCAACGAAGTCCTTTTGGGTCTTTGAAATACCCACTCCTCAGGTAATCTATGCCAAGGATACACGGGGCCTCTGGACCAGTCACGATGGGGTGTCTGTGCCATTCCTTCCCAGTCAGGCTCACTTCAGCTTCCAGTACAGTCAGCTGTTGGGATCCCCCTGTCACCCCAGAAATAGAGATGGATTCTGCCCCTATGTATCTTGATGGCATCAAAGTACATTGTGCGCCGGTGTCAACTAAAGCCTTATATCTTTGTGGCTCTGATGTGCCAGGCCACCGAATCCACACTGTCCAATAGACTCGATTGTCCCTCTCCTCTACCTGGCTAGAGGCAGGGCACCCCTAGTCCTGGTCATGGTACTCGTTGCGCTCTTCTTGTAAGTATGACCTGGAAGTCCCTTCAAGAGGATCAGACATGTCATCATTCCTGGGCCGTCTGGAGTCTTGCCTACGAGAGACTGGAGCAGCATTCATCCTCAAAGAGTTCCTTGTGGTACTTGTCCCTCTTTTCAATTCACGTACCCGGGCTGCTAAGGAAGAGGTGGGTTTCCCATCCCACTTCCTCATATCTTCTCCGTGCTCTTGGAGGTAAAACCATAGATTGCCACGTGGAGTGTACCCTCTCTCCTTAGCTGGGGGACGCTGGCTCCTGATAGCAGAGACCCTTGTTTGTCCTGGCGAGGTATGGAAGATCCCTTCCTTAATTTCTTCTCTTAGCCTCTGGTGTCCTTCTTCAATCTTCTCTTCCAGGCTTCGGACATGTTCAGCCAGTTTGGTTTCCACCGATGAGACGTGGGCTCGTAATGGGGCGGTGACAGTGTCTTCATAAATCCTGAGTTTGCTGACCAATGCACCAACCTTGTCCTCTCCCTCCCTCCATTGCAGCGTTGCTAAGTAGCGGGAGTACATTTCTGGCCCGAGTCGTGCAAACTTCAACCACATCTGGGATGTGCACTGTACACCATCTGGACTTTTAGGGAATCTTTCGTCCTCTGCAAAGATTATCTCCATTACAGCCAATTCTCTCAAGCACCGGATACCTTGTTCCATTGTGTTCCACTGTCCTTGCTGTACGTGGAGGTCCTCCTTGCAAAGGTATCTCTCCCTTACACTGGACAACAGTCGCCGCCAGAGGCTGAGAGTTTCCTGCCTCCTTCCAATCCCCTGATCAATGACGACATCTCGAGACAGGGATCCCAGTTGTCTTGCTTCACTTCCATCTAGAATTGTGTCGTTAGCGGCGGCATCCCAGATTCGGAGCAGCCAGGTCAGGATGGGCTCGTTCGCCTGCCGTGTGAACTCTCTCCGGAGCTCACGTAGCTCACCCAGGGATAGGGACCGAGTGATTATTTCTGGCTCTGTCTCCTCCGGTGGATGTGAAGGTCCTGCCTCTTCGTCATCATTTGCTATGCGAACTGATTTGGTCTTCGATTTCCTTTTCTGGACAGGGGCGACTGCTATTGGTTTCTGTTGTCCTTCTGGCTCCTCGATGGTTTGTGTGGGCATGGTGCCAGTTGATTTATTTCTTACTCCCTCCGACTCAGCTGTAGTTTGTGTGGACGTGGTGCCTGTGGATTTGCTCCTTCTCTCCTCCCCCTGGCAGTGCTGTACCATGTCAAGCAGTGCCCGGTAAGCAGTGGCCAGGGCCCAGCAGGTTGCTGTGAGCTGACCATCTCTGGAGCTGCCAGAGCATTTTTCCTTTACCAGTTTTATCATGCTGACAGGATCCTGCAGTTGTTCAGGGGTGAATTTCCAGATCATGGGAGGAGAAAACTTCTCCAAATACTGGCCGATGTCCTCCCACTTCCCGTGCCACTCAGCGTTATCCATTCCCAGGACAGGCGTCCAAACAGCCTCCCTAGAAGGCCCTGTTCTGACCCTAAGCATGGTGTAAACAGTACAGAGCAGACAGAGCAGCAGACAGAGCAACACTAACAATAACATTATGCCGTCCTTAGCATCAAAAGGAAAATCAATATTTTCAAAAACTGTTGTACCAGGTCTGAAGGGGAAGAAGGAGGTGAGAGGCTGGAAACCACCATTCCCCACTGTTCCCCCAAAGGGCTGGGTGCAATTTTTAATGAGGCCCCAGAGGTAGCAACCTAAACCAGGACAGGTAAACAGGACTGAATACACATTTACAATGAAACTCATTGCTTCTGAGGTTATGATGACATAAACATAGTATACTAGTAAAGCAATTCGGATCCCTCTCCCTGGTCTTAAAGAGAGCATTAAAATAGGCAAATAGTTCCCCATTTGTGGAAATATGAACATGCTCAGATAAAACACCCACGTGAATGCACCAAACAACATGTTGATCGGGGAGTTTCTGTATCCAAATACACAGATGCTTAAAATGAAATTGTGATTCTGACTTCTCTCTCTCTGCCCCAACGTTTGGGCGCCAAAAATGTGCTGGTTTAAAAGTTAACCAGCAAGGCAAAATGAACTCAATTCAAAAGAGAGATTTATAAGTCAGAATAACAAT
>NW_020927185.1:0-553 GCF_003984885.1 Neopelma chrysocephalum
AAAATGAACTCAATTCAAAAGAGAGATTTATAAGTCAGAATAACAATTTATTAAAATAATGCAATAAGTACAATTATACAGACAGACAATTGGTTTTAACCCACAAAACCCAAATGTACAAACCCAGCACCCTGGGGTATGAACAAAAGTGGTGTACCTTGGCCCACCCCCCAAGTCCAAAGCAAAGGGAGAGGGGATAAAACCTGCTGGTGCGAGAGCTGCTGCAGTCTGGTCAGAAGTGGTGATTGCAGTCCAGTTGAGGGTGGTGGTCTCAGCCTGGTTGGGAGCAGCGGTGGTCTGCTGTCTTCCTCTGGGTCCCACGAGAGAGAGCCCCAAGGCTCTGAAACTCCCAGTTATATACTCTCCAGTTCAGGCGGGAGTGCTCAGTCCCTCCCTCAGAGTAGGGAATTCCATAAAAGGGCATGTGGATGCTCAGTCCCTCTTATCAGAGCGGGGAATTCCATAAAAGGGTACAGGAACATCTTCCCACCTTGCAGGCCTCTACTGACAGCAGTTTTTGGGAAATGGCATGGAGGCTATAGAATACACAGTT
>NW_020927186.1:0-5789 GCF_003984885.1 Neopelma chrysocephalum
CCCCCCGAGTCCAAAGCAAAGGGAGAGGGAATAAACCTGCTGGTGGGAGAGCTGCTGCAGTCTGGTCAGAAGTGGTGATTGCAGTCCAGTCGAGGGTGGTGGTCTCAGCCTGGTTGGGAGCAGCGGTGGTCTGCTGTCTTCCTCTAGGTCCCACGAGAGAGAGCCCCAAGGCTCTGAAACTCCCAGTTATATACTCTCCAGTTCAGGCGGGAGTGCTCAGTCCCTCCCTCAGAGTAGGGAATTCCATAAAAGGGCATGTGGATGCTCAGTCCCTCTTATCAGAGCGGGGAATTCCATATAAGGATATCAGAGCGGGGAATTCCATAAAAGGGTACAGGAACATCTTCCCACCTTGCAGGCCTCTACTGACAGCAGTTTTTGGGAAATGGCATGGAGGCTATAGAATACACAGTTTTGGGTTACACCCATCCAGGGATGAATTGGTCCCAGCCGTTCTAACCAGGACATTATCCACCCCTTATTCTATGCCATCCATGTCATGCCCAAATTAACCCCCTTAAAAACTATGTCTCTTTAAAACTATATACACATATGTACAATGAAACATTACGGACCATTCTCACTCAAAATTAGGTCCCCTTGTGGTACACAACGTGTCTCCCCATCTTTTTGCATTACCCACCAGGTGAAACCAGGTCCTTGAGCAAAAACAATCCCTCGGATGGGTTTGCCTTTGCTTGAGGTGGGACTAATCCAAACAGTCTTCCCTAACATACCTCTCATATGCACCACGGGGACTTTATCTCCATCTACAGTATGCAAAGGTTCTGATTGGGCAGGGCCAGCTCGATTAATGGAGCCTCGCGTGTTGACCAACCAGGTGGCCTTTGCTAAATGCAGCTCCCAGTGTTTGAGAGTCTCCCCACACAGTGCCTTCAGGGTGGTTTTCAGCAGTCCGTTGCACCGTTCAACTTTTCCAGCAGCTGGTGCATGGTAGGGGATATGATACACCCACTCAATGCCGTGCTCTCTGGCCCAGGTGTCTACAAGGCCATTCTTGAAATGGGTCCCATTATCAGACTCAATTCTCTCCGGGGTGCCGTGTCGCCACAGGACTTGTTTTTCAAGGCCCAGGATGGTATTCCGGGCAGTGGCATGAGGTACGGGGTATGTCTCCAGCCATCCAGTACTTCCTTCTACCATGGTAAGTACGTAGCGCTTGCCCTGGCGGGTTTTGGGGAGCGTGATGTAGTCAACTTGCCAGGCTTCCCCATACCTGTACTTTGACCACCGTCCACCATACCATAGAGGCTTCACCCGCTTGGCCTGCTTGATGGCAGCACATGTCTCACAGTCATGGATGACCTGTGAGACAATGTCCTTGGTTAAGTCCACCCCTCGGTCCTGAGCCCATCTGTATGTTGCATCTCTCCCCTGGTGACCGGAGGCGTCATGGGCCCATCGAGCCAGAAATAATTCTCCTTTGTGTTGCCAATCCAGATCCACCTGAGAGACTTTAATCCTGGCAGCTCGGTCCGCCTGCTCGTTGTTGCGATGCTCCTCATTAGCCCGTTTCTTGCGTACGTGAGCGTCTACGTGACCAACCTTCACACTCAGCTTCTCTACCCGGCCAGCGATGTCCTGCCACATCTCCGCCGCCCAGATGGGTTTCCCTTGGCGCTGCCAGTTGGCCTTTTTCCATCGCTCTAGCCATCCCCACAGAGCATTGGCCACCATCCATGAGTCAGTGTAGATATAGAGTCTTGGCCACTTCTCTCGTTCAGCTATATCCAAAGCCAACTGAACGGCTTTAAGCTCTGCGAACTGACTTGACCCACCTTGTCCTTCGGTTGCTTCTGCAACTCGCCGTGTGGGACTCCACACGGCTGCCTTCCATTTTCGGTTTGTCCCTACAATGCGGCAGGAGCCATCCGTGAAGAGCGCATATCGCCTTTCATCTGCTGGTAGCTTGTCATATGGTGGGGCCTCCTCAGCCCGTGTCACCTGCTCCTCTTCTTCTTCAGAGGATAGTCCGAAACTCTCACCTTCGGGCCAATTGGTGATAATTTCCAGAATCCCAGGGCGATTAGGATTCCCTATCCGGGTTCGTTGTGTGATCAGAGCGATCCACTTACTCCATGTGGCATCGGTGGCGTGATGTGTAGCAGGAACTCTCCCCTTGAACATCCAGCCCAGCACTGGTAGTCGGGGTGCCAGGAGGAGCTGCGCTTCGGTGCCGATCACTTCTGAGGCAGCTCGAAGTCCTTCATAAGCAGCCAGGATCTCTTTCTCAGTTGGTGTATAGCTGGCTTCAGATCCTTTGTATCCCCGACTCCAGAATCCCAGCGGTCGTCCTCGGGTCTCCCCAGGCACTTTCTGCCAGAGGCTCCAAGAAGGGCCATTCTTCCCGGCTGCAGTGTAGAGCACGTTCTTCACGTCCTGTCCTGTCCTTACTGGCCCAAGGGCTACCGCATGGGCAATCTCCTGTTTGATTTGTTCAAAGGCCTGTTGTTGTTCAGGGCCCCACTGGAAATCATTTTTCTTCCGTGTCACAAGGTAGAGAGGGCTTACAATTTGACTGTACTCGGGGATATGCATCCTCCAAAAGCCCACAGCGCCTAGGAAAGCCTGTGTTTCCTTCTTGCTGGTTGGTGGGGACATGGCTGCTATTTTGTTAATTACCTCCGTTGGAATTAGACGACGTCCATCTTGCCACTTCACTCCTAAGAACTGAATTTCCTGAGCAGGTCCCTTGACCTTACTTCGTTTAATGGCAAAACCAGCTCTTAGGAGGATCTGGATTATCTTCTCTCCTTTCTCGAAGACTTCCCCCGCTGTGTTCCCCCATACAATGATGTCATCAATGTACTGTAGATGTTCTGGAGCCTCGCCCTTTTCCAGTGCAGTCTGGATCAGTCCATGGCAAATGCTGGGACTGTGTTTCCACCCCTGAGGCAGTCGATTCCAGGTGTACTGCACACCTCTCCAAGTGAAAGCAAATTGTGGCCTGCATTCCACTGCCAAAGGAATGGAGAAGAAGGCGTTGGCAATGTCAATGGTGGCATACCACTTGGCTGCCTTGGACTCCAGCTCGTACTGGAGCTCCAGCATGTCCGGCACAGCAGCACTCAGGGGTGGTGTGACTTCATTGAGTCCACGGTAATCCACCGTCAGCCTCCACTCTCCGCTGGACTTACGCACTGGCCATATAGGGCTATTAAAGGGTGAGCGAGTCTTGCTGACCACCCCCTGGGTCTCCAGTTCACGGATCATCTTATGTATGGGAGTCACAGAGTCTCGGTCGGTGCGGTATTGCCGACGGTGCACGGTTGCTGTGGCTATCGGTACCAACTGTTCTTCAACCTTCAGCAGTCCCACAGCAGAGGGATCCTCTGAGAGGCCAGGCAAGGTGTTCAACTGTCTAATTTCCTCTGCCTCCACAGTAGCTATGCCAAATGCCCAACAAAGTCCTTTTGGGTCTTTGAAATACCCACTCCTCAGGTAATCTATGCCAAGGATACACGGGGCCTCTGGGCCAGTCACGATGGGGTGTCTGTGCCATTCCTTCCCAGTCAGGCTCACTTCAGCTTCCAGTACAGTCAGCTGTTGGGATCCCCCTGTCACCCCAGAAATAGAGATGGATTCTGCCCCTATGTATCTTGATGGCATCAAAGTACATTGTGCGCCGGTGTCAACTAAAGCCTTATATCTTTGTGGCTCTGATGTGCCAGGCCACCGAATCCACACTGTCCAATAGACTCGATTGTCCCTCTCCTCTACCTGGCTAGAGGCAGGGCACCCCTAGTCCTGGTCATGGTACTCGTTGCGCTCTTCTTGTAAGTATGACCTGGAAGTCCCTTCAAGAGGATCAGACATATCATCATTCCTGGGCCGTCTGGAGTCTTGCCTACAAGAGACTGGAGCAGCATTCATCCTCAAAGAGTTCCTTGTGGTACTTGTCCCTCTTTTCAATTCACGTACCCGGGCTGCTAAGGAAGAGGTGGGTTTCCCATCCCACTTCCTCATATCTTCTCCGTGCTCTTGGAGGTAAAACCATAGATTGCCACGTGGAGTGTACCCTCTCTCCTTAGCTGGGGGACGCTGGCTCCTGATAGTAGAGACCCTTGTTTGTCCTGGCGAGGTATGGAAGATCCCTTCCTTAATTTCTTCTCTTAGCCTCTGGTGTCCTTCTTCAATCTTCTCTTCCAGGCTTCGGACATGTTCAGCCAGTTTGGTTTCCACCGATGAGACGTGGGCTCGTAATGGGGCGGTGACAGTGTCTTCATAAATCCTGAGTTTGCTGACCAATGCACCAACCTTGTCCTCTCCCTCCCTCCATTGCAGCGTTGCTAAGTAGCGGGAGTACATTTCTGGCCCGAGTCGTGCAAACTTCAACCACATCTGGGATGTGCACTGTACACCATCTGGACTTTTAGGGAATCTTTCGTCCTCTGCAAAGATTATCTCCATTACAGCCAATTCTCTCAAGCACCGGATACCTTGTTCCATTGTGTTCCACTGTCCTTGCTGTACGTGGAGGTCCTCCTTGCAAAGGTATCTCTCCCTTACACTGGACAACAGTCGCCGCCAGAGGCTGAGAGTTTCCTGCCTCCTTCCAATCCCCTGATCAATGACGACATCTCGAGACAGGGATCCCAGTTGTCTTGCTTCACTTCCATCTAGAATTGTGTCGTTAGCGGCGGCATCCCAGATTCGGAGCAGCCAGGTCAGGATGGACTCGTTCGCCTGCCGTGTGAACTCCCTCCGGAGCTCACGTAGCTCACCCAGGGATAGGGACCGAGTGATTATTTCTGGCTCTGTCTCCTCCGGTGGATGTGAAGGTCCTGCCTCTTCGTCATCATTTGCTATGCGAACTGATTTGGTCTTCGATTTCCTTTTCTGGACAGGGGCGACTGCTATTGGTTTCTGTTGTCCTTCTGGCTCCTCGATGGTTTGTGTGGGCATGGTGCCAGTTGATTTATTTCTTACTCCCTCCGACTCAGCTGTAGTTTGTGTGGACGTGGTGCCAGTTGATTTGCTCCTTCTCTCCTCCCCCTGGCAGTGCTGTACCATGTCAAGCAGTGCCCGGTAAGCAGTGGCCAGGGCCCAGCAGGTTGCTGTGAGCTGACCATCTCTGGAGCTGCCAGAGCATTTTTCCTTTATCAGTTTTATCATGCTGACAGGATCCTGCAGTTGTTCAGGGGTGAATTTCCAGATCATGGGAGGAGAAAACTTCTCCAAATACTGGCCGATGTCCTCCCACTTCCCGTGCCACTCAGCGTTATCCATTCCCAGGACAGGCGTCCAAACAGCCTCCCTAGAAGGCCCTGTTCTGACCCTAAGCATGGTGTAAACAGTACAGAGCAGACAGAGCAGCAGACAGAGCAACACTAACAATAACATTATGCCGTCCTTAGCATCAAAAGGAAAATCAATATTTTCAAAAACTGTTGTACCAGGTCTGAAGGGAAAGAAGGAGGTGAGAGGCTGGAAACCACCATTCCCCACTGTTCCCCCAAAGGGCTGGGTGCAATTTTTAATGAGGCCCCAGAGGTAGCAACCTAAACCAGGACAGGTAAACAGGACTGAATACACATTTACAATGAAACTCATTGCTTCTGAGGTTATGATGACATAAACATAGTATACTAGTAAAGCAATTTGGATCCCTCTCCCTGGTCTTAAAGAGAGCATTAAAATAGGCAAATAGTTCCCCATTTGTGGAAATATGAACATGCTCAGATAAAACACCCACGTGAATGCACCAAACAACATGTTGATCGGGGAGTTTCTGTATCCAAATACACAGATGCTTAAAATGAAATTGT
>NW_020927187.1:0-5369 GCF_003984885.1 Neopelma chrysocephalum
ACAATTTCATTTTAAGCATCTGTGTATTTGGATACAGAAACTCCCCGATCAACATGTTGTTTGGTGCATTCACGTGGGTGTTTTATCTGAGCATGTTCATATTTCCACAAATGGGGAACTATTTGCCTATTTTAATGCTCTCTTTAAGACCAGGGAGAGGGATCCGAATTGCTTTACTAGTATACTATGTTTATGTCATCATAACCTCAGAAGCAATGAGTTTCATTGTAAATGTGTATTCAGTCCTGTTTACCTGTCCTGGTTTAGGTTGCTACCTCTGGGGCCTCATTAAAAATTGCACCCAGCCCTTTGGGGGAACAGTGGGGAATGGTGGTTTCCAGCCTCTCACCTCCTTCTTTCCCTTCAGACCTGGTACAACAGTTTTTGAAAATATTGATTTTCCTTTTGATGCTAAGGACGGCATAATGTTATTGTTAGTGTTGCTCTGTCTGCTGCTCTGTCTGCTCTGTACTGTTTACACCATGCTTAGGGTCAGAACAGGGCCTTCTAGGGAGGCTGTTTGGACGCCTGTCCTGGGAATGGATAACGCTGAGTGGCACGGGAAGTGGGAGGACATCGGCCAGTATTTGGAGAAGTTTTCTCCTCCCATGATCTGGAAATTCACCCCTGAACAACTGCAGGATCCTGTCAGCATGATAAAACTGATAAAGGAAAAATGCTCTGGCAGCTCCAGAGATGGTCAGCTCACAGCAACCTGCTGGGCCCTGGCCACTGCTTACCGGGCACTGCTTGACATGGTACAGCACTGCCAGGGGGAGGAGAGAAGGAGCAAATCAACTGGCACCACGTCCACACAAACTACAGCTGAGTCGGAGGGAGTAAGAAATAAATCAACTGGCACCATGCCCACACAAACCATCGAGGAGCCAGAAGGACAACAGAAACCAATAGCAGTCGCCCCTGTCCAGAAAAGGAAATCGAAGACCAAATCAGTTCGCATAGCAAATGATGACGAAGAGGCAGGACCTTCACATCCACCGGAGGAGACAGAGCCAGAAATAATCACTCGGTCCCTATCCCTGGGTGAGCTACGTGAGCTCCGGAGGGAGTTCACACGGCAGGCGAACGAGTCCATCCTGACCTGGCTGCTCCGAATCTGGGATGCCGCCGCTAACGACACAATTCTAGATGGAAGTGAAGCAAGACAACTGGGATCCCTGTCTCGAGATGTCGTCATTGATCAGGGGATTGGAAGGAGGCAGGAAACTCTCAGCCTCTGGCGGCGACTGTTGTCCAGTGTAAGGGAGAGATACCTTTGCAAGGAGGACCTCCACGTACAGCAAGGACAGTGGAACACAATGGAACAAGGTATCCGGTGCTTGAGAGAATTGGCTGTAATGGAGATAATCTTTGCAGAGGACGAAAGATTCCCTAAAAGTCCAGATGGTGTACAGTGCACATCCCAGATGTGGTTGAAGTTTGCACGACTCGGGCCAGAAATGTACTCCCGCTACTTAGCAACGCTGCAATGGAGGGAGGGAGAGGACAAGGTTGGTGCATTGGTCAGCAAACTCAGGATTTATGAAGACACTGTCACCGCCCCATTACGAGCCCACGTCTCATCGGTGGAAACCAAACTGGCTGAACATGTTCGAAGCCTGGAAGAGAAGATTGAAGAAGGACACCAGAGGCTAAGAGAACAAATTAAGGAAGGGATCTTCCATACCTCGCCAGGACAAACAAGGGTCTCTACTATCAGGAGCCAGCGTCCCCCAGCTAAGGAGAGAGGGTACACTCCACGTGGCAATCTATGGTTTTACCTCCAAGAGCACGGAGAAGATATGAGGAAGTGGGATGGGAAACCCACCTCTTCCTTAGCAGCCCGGGTACGTGAATTGAAAAGAGGGACAAGTACCACAAGGAACTCTTTGAGGATGAATGCTGCTCCAGTCTCTTGTAGGCAAGACTCCAGACGGCCCAGGAATGATGATATGTCTGATCCTCTTGAAGGGACTTCCAGGTCATACTTACAAGAAGAGCGCAACGAGTACCATGACCAGGACTAGGGGTGCCCTGCCTCTAGCCAGGTAGAGGAGAGGGACAATCGAGTCTATTGGACAGTGTGGATTCGGTGGCCTGGCACATCAGAGCCACAAAGATATAAGGCTTTAGTTGACACCGGCGCACAATGTACTTTGATGCCATCAAGATACATAGGGGCAGAATCCATCTCTATTTCTGGGGTGACAGGGGGATCCCAACAGCTGACTGTACTGGAAGCTGAAGTGAGCCTGACTGGGAAGGAATGGCACAGACACCCCATCGTGACTGGCCCAGAGGCCCCGTGTATCCTTGGCATAGATTACCTGAGGAGTGGGTATTTCAAAGACCCAAAAGGACTTTGTTGGGCATTTGGCATAGCTACTGTGGAGGCAGAGGAAATTAGACAGTTGAACACCTTGCCTGGCCTCTCAGAGGATCCCTCTGCTGTGGGACTGCTGAAGGTTGAAGAACAGTTGGTACCGATAGCCACAGCAACCGTGCACCGTCGGCAATACCGCACCGACCGAGACTCTGTGACTCCCATACATAAGATGATCCGTGAACTGGAGACCCAGGGGGTGGTCAGCAAGACTCGCTCACCCTTTAATAGCCCTATATGGCCAGTGCGTAAGTCCAGCGGAGAGTGGAGGCTGACGGTGGATTACCGTGGACTCAATGAAGTCACACCACCCCTGAGTGCTGCTGTGCCGGACATGCTGGAGCTCCAGTACGAGCTGGAGTCCAAGGCAGCCAAGTGGTATGCCACCATTGACATTGCCAACGCCTTCTTCTCCATTCCTTTGGCAGTGGAATGCAGGCCACAATTTGCTTTCACTTGGAGAGGTGTGCAGTACACCTGGAATCGACTGCCTCAGGGGTGGAAACACAGTCCCAGCATTTGCCATGGACTGATCCAGACTGCACTGGAAAAGGGCGAGGCTCCAGAACATCTACAGTACATTGATGACATCATTGTATGGGGGAACACAGCGGGGGAAGTCTTCGAGAAAGGAGAGAAGATAATCCAGATCCTCCTAAGAGCTGGTTTTGCCATTAAACGAAGTAAGGTCAAGGGACCTGCTCAGGAAATTCAGTTCTTAGGAGTGAAGTGGCAAGATGGACGTCGTCTAATTCCAACGGAGGTAATTAACAAAATAGCAGCCATGTCCCCACCAACCAGCAAGAAGGAAACACAGGCTTTCCTAGGCGCTGTGGGCTTTTGGAGGATGCATATCCCCGAGTACAGTCAAATTGTAAGCCCTCTCTACCTTGTGACACGGAAGAAAAATGATTTCCAGTGGGGCCCTGAACAACAACAGGCCTTTGAACAAATCAAACAGGAGATTGCCCATGCGGTAGCCCTTGGGCCAGTAAGGACAGGACAGGACGTGAAGAACGTGCTCTACACTGCAGCCGGGAAGAATGGCCCTTCTTGGAGCCTCTGGCAGAAAGTGCCTGGGGAGACCCGAGGACGACCGCTGGGATTCTGGAGTCGGGGATACAAAGGATCTGAAGCCAGCTATACACCAACTGAGAAAGAGATCCTGGCTGCTTATGAAGGACTTCGAGCTGCCTCAGAAGTGATCGGCACCGAAGCGCAGCTCCTCCTGGCACCCCGACTACCAGTGCTGGGCTGGATGTTCAAGGGGAGAGTTCCTGCTACACATCACGCCACCGATGCCACATGGAGTAAGTGGATCGCTCTGATCACACAACGAACCCGGATAGGGAATCCTAATCGCCCTGGGATTCTGGAAATTATCACCAATTGGCCCGAAGGTGAGAGTTTCGGACTATCCTCTGAAGAAGAAGAGGAGCAGGTGACACGGGCTGAGGAGGCCCCACCATATGACAAGCTACCAGCAGATGAAAGGCGATATGCGCTCTTCACGGATGGCTCCTGCCGCATTGTAGGGACAAACCGAAAATGGAAGGCAGCCGTGTGGAGTCCCACACGGCGAGTTGCAGAAGCAACCGAAGGACAAGGTGGGTCAAGTCAGTTCGCAGAGCTTAAAGCCGTTCAGTTGGCTTTGGATATAGCTGAACGAGAGAAGTGGCCAAGACTCTATATCTACACTGACTCATGGATGGTGGCCAATGCTCTGTGGGGATGGCTAGAGCGATGGAAAAAGGCCAACTGGCAGCGCCAAGGGAAACCCATCTGGGCGGCGGAGATGTGGCAGGACATCGCTGGCCGGGTAGAGAAGCTGAGTGTGAAGGTTGGTCACGTAGACGCTCACGTACGCAAGAAACGGGCTAATGAGGAGCATCGCAACAACGAGCAGGCGGACCGAGCTGCCAGGATTAAAGTCTCTCAGGTGGATCTGGATTGGCAACACAAAGGAGAATTATTTCTGGCTCGATGGGCCCATGACGCCTCCGGTCACCAGGGGAGAGATGCAACATACAGATGGGCTCAGGACCGAGGGGTGGACTTAACCAAGGACATTGTCTCACAGGTCATCCATGACTGTGAGACATGTGCTGCCATCAAGCAGGCCAAGCGGGTGAAGCCTCTATGGTATGGTGGACGGTGGTCAAAGTACAGGTATGGGGAAGCCTGGCAAGTTGACTACATCACGCTCCCCAAAACCCGCCAGGGCAAGCGCTACGTACTTACCATGGTAGAAGGAAGTACTGGATGGCTGGAGACATACCCCGTACCTCATGCCACTGCCCGGAATACCATCCTGGGCCTTGAAAAACAAGTCCTGTGGCGACACGGCACCCCGGAGAGAATTGAGTCTGATAATGGGACCCATTTCAAGAATGGCCTTGTAGACACCTGGGCCAGAGAGCACGGCATTGAGTGGGTGTATCATATCCCCTACCATGCACCAGCTGCTGGAAAAGTTGAACGGTGCAACGGACTGCTGAAAACCACCCTGAAGGCACTGTGTGGGGAGACTCTCAAACACTGGGAGCTGCATTTAGCAAAGGCCACCTGGTTGGTCAACACGCGAGGCTCCATTAATCGAGCTGGCCCTGCCCAATCAGAACCTTTGCATACTGTAGATGGAGATAAAGTCCCCGTGGTGCATATGAGAGGTATGTTAGGGAAGACTGTTTGGATTAGTCCCACCTCAAGCAAAGGCAAACCCATCCGAGGGATTGTTTTTGCTCAAGGACCTGGTTTCACCTGGTGGGTAATGCAAAAAGATGGGGAGACACGTTGTGTACCACAAGGGGACCTAATTTTGAGTGAGAATGGTCCGTAATGTTTCATTGTACATATGTGTATATAGTTTTAAAGAGACATAGTTTTTAAGGGGGTTAATTTGGGCATGACATGGATGGCATAGAATAAGGGGTGGATAATGTCCTGGTTAGAACGGCTGGGACCAATTCATCCCTGGATGGGTGTA
>NW_020927188.1:0-3141 GCF_003984885.1 Neopelma chrysocephalum
CCCCCCGAGTCCAAAGCAAAGGGAGAGGGGATAAAACCTGCTGGTGGGAGAGCTGCTGCAGTCTGGTCAGAAGTGGTGATTGCAGTCCAGTTGAGGGTGGTGGTCTCAGCCTGGTTGGGAGCAGCGGTGGTCTGCTGTCTTCCTCTGGGTCCCACGAGAGAGAGCCCCAAGGCTCTGAAACTCCCAGTTATATACTCTCCAGTTCAGGCGGGAGTGCTCAGTCCCTCCCTCAGAGTAGGGAATTCCATAAAAGGGCATGTGGATGCTCAGTCCCTCTTATCAGAGCGGGGAATTCCATATAAGGATATCAGAGCGGGGAATTCCATAAAAGGGTACAGGAACATCTTCCCACCTTGCAGGCCTCTACTGACAGCAGTTCCCGGGAAATGGCATGGAGGCTACAGAATACACAGTTTTGGGTTACACCCATCCAGGGATGAATTGGTCCCAGCCGTTCTAACCAGGACATTATCCACCCCTTATTCTATGCCATCCATGTCATGCCCAAATTAACCCCCTTAAAAACTATGTCTCTTTAAAACTATATACACATATGTACAATGAAACATTACGGACCATTCTCACTCAAAATTAGGTCCCCTTGTGGTACACAACGTGTCTCCCCATCTTTTTGCATTACCCACCAGGTGAAACCAGGTCCTTGAGCAAAAACAATCCCTCGGATGGGTTTGCCTTTGCTTGAGGTGGGACTAATCCAAACAGTCTTCCCTAACATACCTCTCATATGCACCACGGGGACTTTATCTCCATCTACAGTATGCAAAGCCAGGGCCAGCTCGATTAATGGAGCCTCGCGTGTTGACCAACCAGGTGGCCTTTGCTAAATGCAGCTCCCAGTGTTTGAGAGTCTCCCCACACAGTGCCTTCAGGGTGGTTTTCAGCAGTCCGTTGCACCGTTCAACTTTTCCAGCAGCTGGTGCATGGTAGGGGATATGATACACCCACTCAATGCCGTGCTCTCTGGCCCAGGTGTCTACGAGGCCATTCTTGAAATGGGTCCCATTATCAGACTCAATTCTCTCCGGGGTGCCGTGTCGCCACAGGACTTGTTTTTCAAGGCCCAGGATGGTATTCCGGGCAGTGGCATGAGGTACGGGGTATGTCTCCAGCCATCCAGTACTTCCTTCTGCCATGGTCAGTACGTAGCGCTTGCCCTGGCGGGTTTTGGGGAGCGTGATGTAGTCAACTTGCCAGGCTTCCCCATACCTGTACTTTGACCACCGTCCACCATACCATAGAGGCTTCACCCGCTTGGCCTGCTTGATGGCAGCACATGTCTCACAGTCATGGATGACCTGTGAGACAATGTCCTTGGTTAAGTCCACCCCTCGGTCCTGAGCCCATCTGTATGTTGCATCTCTCCCCTGGTGACCGGAGGCGTCATGGGCCCATCGAGCCAGAAATAATTCTCCTTTGTGTTGCCAATCCAGATCCACCTGAGAGACTTTAATCTTGGCAGCTCGGTCCGCCTGCTCGTTGTTGCGATGCTCCTCATTAGCCCGTTTCTTGCGTACGTGAGCGTCTACGTGACCGACCTTCACACTCAGCTTCTCTACCCGGCCAGCGATGTCCTGCCACATCTCTGCCGCCCAGATGGGTTTCCCTTGGCGCTGCCAGTTGGCCTTTCTCCATCGCTCTAGCCATCCCCACAGAGCATTGGCCACCATCCATGAGTCAGTGTAGATATAGAGTCTTGGCCACTTCTCGCGTTCAGCTATATCCAAAGCCAACTGAACGGCTTTAAGCTCTGCGAACTGACTTGACCCACCTTGTCCTTCGGTTGCTTCTGCAACTCGCCGTGTGGGACTCCACACGGCTGCCTTCCATTTTCGGTTTGTCCCTACAATGCGGCAGGAGCCATCCGTGAAGAGCGCATATCGTCTTTCATCTGCTGGTAGCTTGTCATATGGTGGGGCCTCCTCAGCCCGTGTCACCTGCTCCTCTTCTTCTTCAGAGGATAGTCCGAAACTCTCACCTTCGGGCCAATTGGTGATAATTTCCAGAATCCCAGGGCGATTAGGATTCCCTATCCGGGTTCGTTGTGTGATCAGAGCGATCCACTTACTCCATGTGGCATCGGTGGCGTGATGTGTAGCAGGAACTCTCCCCTTGAACATCCAGCCCAGCACTGGTAGTCGGGGTGCCAGGAGGAGCTGCGCTTCGGTGCCGATCACTTCTGAGGCAGCTCGAAGTCCTTCATAAGCAGCCAGGATCTCTTTCTCAGTTGGTGTATAGCTGGCTTCAGATCCTTTGTATCCCCGACTCCAGAATCCCAGCGGTCGTCCTCGGGTCTCCCCAGGCACTTTCTGCCAGAGGCTCCAAGAAGGGCCATTCTTCCCGGCTGCAGTGTAGAGCACGTTCTTCACGTCCTGTCCTGTCCTTACTGGCCCAAGGGCTACCGCATGGGCAATCTCCTGTTTGATTTGTTCAAAGGCCTGTTGTTGTTCAGGGCCCCACCGGAAATCAGTCCATGGCAAATGCTGGGACTGTGTTTCCACCCCTGAGGCAGTCGATTCCAGATCATGGGAGGAGAAAACTTCTCCAAATACTGGCCGATGTCCTCCCACTTCCCGTGCCACTCAGCGTTATCCATTCCCAGGACAGGCGTCCAAACAGCCTCCCTAGAAGGCCCTGTTCTGACCCTAAGCATGGTGTAAACAGTACAGAGCAGACAGAGCAACACTAACAATAACATTATGCCATCCTTAGCATCAAAAGGAAAATCAATATTTTCAAAAGCTGTTGTAGCAGGTCTGAAGGGGAAGAAGGAGGTGAGAGGCTGGAAACAATCATTCCCCACTGTTCCCCCAAAGGACTGGGTGCGATTTTTAATGAGGCCCCAGAGGTAGCAACCCAGACCAGGACAGGCAAACAGGACTGAATACACATTTACAATGAAACTCATTGCTTCTGAGGTTATGATGACATAAACATAGTATACCAATAAAGCAATTTGGATCCCTCTCCCTGGTCTTAAAGAGAGCATTAAAATAGGCAAATAGTTCCCCATCTGCGGAAATATGAACATGCCCAGATACAACACCCACGTGAATGCACCAAACAACATGTTGATCGGGGAGTTTCTGTATCCAAATACACAGATGCTTAAAATGAAATTGT
>NW_020927189.1:0-3141 GCF_003984885.1 Neopelma chrysocephalum
ACAATTTCATTTTAAGCATCTGTGTATTTGGATACAGAAACTCCCCGATCAACATGTTGTTTGGTGCATTCACGTGGGTGTTGTATCTGGGCATGTTCATATTTCCGCAGATGGGGAACTATTTGCCTATTTTAATGCTCTCTTTAAGACCAGGGAGAGGGATCCAAATTGCTTTATTGGTATACTATGTTTATGTCATCATAACCTCAGAAGCAATGAGTTTCATTGTAAATGTGTATTCAGTCCTGTTTGCCTGTCCTGGTCTGGGTTGCTACCTCTGGGGCCTCATTAAAAATCGCACCCAGTCCTTTGGGGGAACAGTGGGGAATGATTGTTTCCAGCCTCTCACCTCCTTCTTCCCCTTCAGACCTGCTACAACAGCTTTTGAAAATATTGATTTTCCTTTTGATGCTAAGGATGGCATAATGTTATTGTTAGTGTTGCTCTGTCTGCTCTGTACTGTTTACACCATGCTTAGGGTCAGAACAGGGCCTTCTAGGGAGGCTGTTTGGACGCCTGTCCTGGGAATGGATAACGCTGAGTGGCACGGGAAGTGGGAGGACATCGGCCAGTATTTGGAGAAGTTTTCTCCTCCCATGATCTGGAATCGACTGCCTCAGGGGTGGAAACACAGTCCCAGCATTTGCCATGGACTGATTTCCGGTGGGGCCCTGAACAACAACAGGCCTTTGAACAAATCAAACAGGAGATTGCCCATGCGGTAGCCCTTGGGCCAGTAAGGACAGGACAGGACGTGAAGAACGTGCTCTACACTGCAGCCGGGAAGAATGGCCCTTCTTGGAGCCTCTGGCAGAAAGTGCCTGGGGAGACCCGAGGACGACCGCTGGGATTCTGGAGTCGGGGATACAAAGGATCTGAAGCCAGCTATACACCAACTGAGAAAGAGATCCTGGCTGCTTATGAAGGACTTCGAGCTGCCTCAGAAGTGATCGGCACCGAAGCGCAGCTCCTCCTGGCACCCCGACTACCAGTGCTGGGCTGGATGTTCAAGGGGAGAGTTCCTGCTACACATCACGCCACCGATGCCACATGGAGTAAGTGGATCGCTCTGATCACACAACGAACCCGGATAGGGAATCCTAATCGCCCTGGGATTCTGGAAATTATCACCAATTGGCCCGAAGGTGAGAGTTTCGGACTATCCTCTGAAGAAGAAGAGGAGCAGGTGACACGGGCTGAGGAGGCCCCACCATATGACAAGCTACCAGCAGATGAAAGACGATATGCGCTCTTCACGGATGGCTCCTGCCGCATTGTAGGGACAAACCGAAAATGGAAGGCAGCCGTGTGGAGTCCCACACGGCGAGTTGCAGAAGCAACCGAAGGACAAGGTGGGTCAAGTCAGTTCGCAGAGCTTAAAGCCGTTCAGTTGGCTTTGGATATAGCTGAACGCGAGAAGTGGCCAAGACTCTATATCTACACTGACTCATGGATGGTGGCCAATGCTCTGTGGGGATGGCTAGAGCGATGGAGAAAGGCCAACTGGCAGCGCCAAGGGAAACCCATCTGGGCGGCAGAGATGTGGCAGGACATCGCTGGCCGGGTAGAGAAGCTGAGTGTGAAGGTCGGTCACGTAGACGCTCACGTACGCAAGAAACGGGCTAATGAGGAGCATCGCAACAACGAGCAGGCGGACCGAGCTGCCAAGATTAAAGTCTCTCAGGTGGATCTGGATTGGCAACACAAAGGAGAATTATTTCTGGCTCGATGGGCCCATGACGCCTCCGGTCACCAGGGGAGAGATGCAACATACAGATGGGCTCAGGACCGAGGGGTGGACTTAACCAAGGACATTGTCTCACAGGTCATCCATGACTGTGAGACATGTGCTGCCATCAAGCAGGCCAAGCGGGTGAAGCCTCTATGGTATGGTGGACGGTGGTCAAAGTACAGGTATGGGGAAGCCTGGCAAGTTGACTACATCACGCTCCCCAAAACCCGCCAGGGCAAGCGCTACGTACTGACCATGGCAGAAGGAAGTACTGGATGGCTGGAGACATACCCCGTACCTCATGCCACTGCCCGGAATACCATCCTGGGCCTTGAAAAACAAGTCCTGTGGCGACACGGCACCCCGGAGAGAATTGAGTCTGATAATGGGACCCATTTCAAGAATGGCCTCGTAGACACCTGGGCCAGAGAGCACGGCATTGAGTGGGTGTATCATATCCCCTACCATGCACCAGCTGCTGGAAAAGTTGAACGGTGCAACGGACTGCTGAAAACCACCCTGAAGGCACTGTGTGGGGAGACTCTCAAACACTGGGAGCTGCATTTAGCAAAGGCCACCTGGTTGGTCAACACGCGAGGCTCCATTAATCGAGCTGGCCCTGGCTTTGCATACTGTAGATGGAGATAAAGTCCCCGTGGTGCATATGAGAGGTATGTTAGGGAAGACTGTTTGGATTAGTCCCACCTCAAGCAAAGGCAAACCCATCCGAGGGATTGTTTTTGCTCAAGGACCTGGTTTCACCTGGTGGGTAATGCAAAAAGATGGGGAGACACGTTGTGTACCACAAGGGGACCTAATTTTGAGTGAGAATGGTCCGTAATGTTTCATTGTACATATGTGTATATAGTTTTAAAGAGACATAGTTTTTAAGGGGGTTAATTTGGGCATGACATGGATGGCATAGAATAAGGGGTGGATAATGTCCTGGTTAGAACGGCTGGGACCAATTCATCCCTGGATGGGTGTAACCCAAAACTGTGTATTCTGTAGCCTCCATGCCATTTCCCGGGAACTGCTGTCAGTAGAGGCCTGCAAGGTGGGAAGATGTTCCTGTACCCTTTTATGGAATTCCCCGCTCTGATATCCTTATATGGAATTCCCCGCTCTGATAAGAGGGACTGAGCATCCACATGCCCTTTTATGGAATTCCCTACTCTGAGGGAGGGACTGAGCACTCCCGCCTGAACTGGAGAGTATATAACTGGGAGTTTCAGAGCCTTGGGGCTCTCTCTCGTGGGACCCAGAGGAAGACAGCAGACCACCGCTGCTCCCAACCAGGCTGAGACCACCACCCTCAACTGGACTGCAATCACCACTTCTGACCAGACTGCAGCAGCTCTCCCACCAGCAGGTTTTATCCCCTCTCCCTTTGCTTTGGACTCGGGGGG
>NW_020927190.1:0-467 GCF_003984885.1 Neopelma chrysocephalum
TGTCCTGGTTAGAACGGCTGGGACCAATTCATCCCTGGATGGGTGTAACCCAAAACTGTGTATTCTATAGCCTCCATGCCATTTCCCAAAAACTGCTGTCAGTAGAGGCCTGCAAGGTGGGAAGATGTTCCTGTACCCTTTTATGGAATTCCCCGCTCTGATATCCTTATATGGAATTCCCCGCTCTGATAAGAGGGACTGAGCATCCACATGCCCTTTTATGGAATTCCCTACTCTGAGGGAGGGACTGAGCACTCCCGCCTGAACTGGAGAGTATATAACTGGGAGTTTCAGAGCCTTGGGGCTCTCTCTCGTGGGACCTAGAGGAAGACAGCAGACCACCGCTGCTCCCAACCAGGCTGAGACCACCACCCTCGACTGGACTGCAATCACCACTTCTGACCAGACTGCAGCAGCTCTCCCACCAGCAGGTTTATTCCCTCTCCCTTTGCTTTGGACTCGGGGGG
>NW_020927191.1:0-447 GCF_003984885.1 Neopelma chrysocephalum
CAATCTGGAGAAGAGATTCATTATTTTTCCTACATGCCTTAACTGTGCCTTAAACTTCCAAGTGCAAAAGTAGAACTAGTTTTTTTCTGTAGCACATACATTAGACACAGTTAAGGCATGTAGGAAAAATAATGAATCTCTTCTCCAGATTGCAAGTTTCATCTGTGTTTATGACAGTTACCCAATCATAAAATATATGCCTAGACCCAGGATTGAGTCATATGATATTAAAAGTGCAGGACTTGGGGGAGGAGATTAAAATATTGAGATGATTAAACTAATTTCTATTAGTTTTTGTCTCCTTTTACTCTTGTATTTTAGGTTATTGTTTATTTTGTTATGTCATAACTTTTCTACTACTAAGCTGCACTGTTCCAAGGGTATCAAAAATATCTCTTCTCCCAAGTCCTGCACTTTTAATATCATATGACTCAATCCTAGGTCTAG
>NW_020927192.1:0-447 GCF_003984885.1 Neopelma chrysocephalum
CAATCTGGAGAAGAGATTCATTATTTTTCCTACATGCCTTAACTGTGCCTTAAACTTCCAAGTGCAAAAGTAGAACTAGTTTTTTTCTGTAGCACATACATTAGACACAGTTAAGGCATGTAGGAAAAATAATGAATCTCTTCTCCAGATTGCAAGTTTCATCTGTGTTTATGACAGTTACCCAATCATAAAATATATGCCTAGACCCAGGATTGAGTCATATGATATTAAAAGTGCAGGACTTGGGGGAGGAGATTAAAATATTGAGATGATTAAACTAATTTCTATTAGTTTTTGTCTCCTTTTACTCTTGTATTTTAGGTTATTGTTTATTTTGTTATGTCATAACTTTTCTACTACTAAGCTGCACTGTTCCAAGGGTATCAAAAATATCTCTTCTCCCAAGTCCTGCACTTTTAATATCATATGACTCAATCCTAGGTCTAG
>NW_020927193.1:0-502 GCF_003984885.1 Neopelma chrysocephalum
GGATCAGGGTGTAGGGTGCAGGATCAGGGTGTGGGGTGCAGGATCAGGGTGTGGGGTGCAGGATCAAGACATGGGGTGAAGGACACGGGCTGTAGGATCAGGGTACAGGTGGGCACTGACCATGCTCAGGCCTTGCAGATGCCCATGGTGGTGCAGATGTCCCGGGGCGTGTCCCCGTTCTGCAGCCCCTCGCTGATCCTGCACCCCACACCCTGATCCTGCACCCTACACCCTGATCCTGCACCTCACATCCTGATCCTGCACCTCACATCCTGATGCTACACCCCCCTGATCCTACACCCCAAATCCTGATTCTGCACCCCATGTCCTGCACTCCACATCCCGATCCTGCACCCCATATCCCATTCCCACACCCTGTATCCTGTACCCTGTGTCCTGCACTCCACACCCTGATCCTGCACTCCGTGTCCTGCACCCCATATCCTGATCCTGATCCCACATCCCCCACCCTGAATCCCACACTTTGTACCCCACACCTGCC
>NW_020927194.1:0-475 GCF_003984885.1 Neopelma chrysocephalum
CCCACATCCCCCACCCTGAATCCCACACTTTGTACCCCACACCTGCCCGGGGAGTGAGTTGGGGGCCAGTGGAAGCAGCTCCTCCAGCCCTCCCCCTGCTCCAGGACACATTCTGGGGTGCTCTAACTCACTCCCATCCTACAGGGGGGCAGCAGAGAAGGCACAGGACCTCCAACCACTCCCCAGGCAGGTGTGGGGTACAAAGTGTGGGATTCAGGGTGGGGGATGTGGGATCAGGATCAGGATATGGGGTGCAGGACACGGAGTGCAGGATCAGGGTGTGGAGTGCAGGACACAGGGTACAGGATACAGGGTGTGGGAATGGGATATGGGGTGCAGGATCGGGATGTGGAGTGCAGGACATGGGGTGCAGAATCAGGATTTGGGGTGTAGGATCAGGGGGGTGTAGCATCAGGATGTGAGGTGCAGGATCAGGATGTGAGGTGCAGGATCAGGGTGTAGGGTGCAGGATCAG
>NW_020927195.1:0-351 GCF_003984885.1 Neopelma chrysocephalum
GGGAGGGCTGGAGGAGCTGCTTCCACTGGCCCCCAACTCACTCCCCGGGCAGGTGTGGGGTACAAAGTGTGGGATTCAGGGTGGGGGATGTGGGATCAGGATCAGGATATGGGGTGCAGGACACGGAGTGCAGGATCAGGGTGTGGAGTGCAGGACACAGGGTACAGGATACAGGGTGTGGGAATGGGATATGGGGTGCAGGATCGGGATGTGGAGTGCAGGACATGGGGTGCAGAATCAGGATTTGGGGTGTAGGATCAGGGGGGTGTAGCATCAGGATGTGAGGTGCAGGATCAGGATGTGAGGTGCAGGATCAGGGTGTAGGGTGCAGGATCAGGGTGTGGGGTGCAG
>NW_020927196.1:0-365 GCF_003984885.1 Neopelma chrysocephalum
TGCACCCCACACCCTGATCCTGCACCCCACACCCTGATCCTGCACCCTACACCCTGATCCTGCACCTCACATCCTGATCCTGCACCTCACATCCTGATGCTACACCCCCCTGATCCTACACCCCAAATCCTGATTCTGCACCCCATGTCCTGCACTCCACATCCCGATCCTGCACCCCATATCCCATTCCCACACCCTGTATCCTGTACCCTGTGTCCTGCACTCCACACCCTGATCCTGCACTCCGTGTCCTGCACCCCATATCCTGATCCTGATCCCACATCCCCCACCCTGAATCCCACACTTTGTACCCCACACCTGCCTGGGGAGTGGTTGGAGGTCCTGTGCCTTCTCTGCTGCCCCCC
>NW_020927197.1:0-486 GCF_003984885.1 Neopelma chrysocephalum
GGTGCTGAACAACTTAAAGACTAAAGGACAAACAACTCTGAAGTGCCAAGATGCTTTTCCCTCTAAGGAGGAGGATGGAAAATGTGGCACAAAGGCTCCACTCAAAGCAGATGCAGGAAGTCCTGGAGGAGGGCTGGGAGGGGAAATGGGGGTAGGAATGGGGTGACCATACAGAGGTTTGCAGAAGTTACCCAAACTACTGTAAATACTGCATTTATACTCACAAAACAGCAGGGCAGAGATACAAATCCTGATGAGAAATCTTTGGCCTGGGACATGGAGAACTCCAGTACAGAGTCTGAACGACAGTTCGTGAACTAATCCTCAGAGTGAAGGGTGGAATGTAAGGAGCTGAAAAATCCCACGTGTGGCACTCCAGCTATTTTGTACCACTCTCACTCTGAGGATTAGTTCACGAACTGTCGTTCAGACTCTGTACTGGAGTTCTCCATGTCCCAGGCCAAAGATTTCTCATCAGGATTTGTA
>NW_020927198.1:0-544 GCF_003984885.1 Neopelma chrysocephalum
TGGAGTTCTCCATGTCCCAGGCCAAAGATTTCTCATCAGGATTTGTAGCTCTGCCCTGCTGTTTTGTGAGTATAAACGCAGTATTTACAGTAGTTTGGGTAACTTCTGCAAACCTCTGTATGGTCACCCCATTCCTACCCCCATTTCCCCTCCCAGCCCTCCTCCAGGACTTCCTGCATCTGCTTTGAGTGGAGCCTTTGTGCCACATTTTCCATCAACCTTCTTAGAGGGAAAAGCATCTTGGCACTTCAGAGTTGTTTGTCCTTTAGTCTTTAAGTTATCCAGCACCAGGTTGAGGTTACTTGTGTTGGAACAAGGTGCTGAAAAGGAAACATTTGCAGAAGTTAGAAAGCAAAAACATATAACATCATTAAAGGTGAATATTGACTGGTGTCTTTGGGTGTGGGTTTGTCTGCTGAGGTCAGCAGTTAAACCACAGTTGTTCTAGTGTGTGTTAATCTATACAGGATGAAATGTTGGGACACTGACAGAAAATAAGCCGCTGCTGGTTGGGAAATATTAAAATGAACTAATTGTTTCTTTT
>NW_020927199.1:0-544 GCF_003984885.1 Neopelma chrysocephalum
TGGAGTTCTCCATGTCCCAGGCCAAAGATTTCTCATCAGGATTTGTAGCTCTGCCCTGCTGTTTTGTGAGTATAAACGCAGTATTTACAGTAGTTTGGGTAACTTCTGCAAACCTCTGTATGGTCACCCCATTCCTACCCCCATTTCCCCTCCCAGCCCTCCTCCAGGACTTCCTGCATCTGCTTTGAGTGGAGCCTTTGTGCCACATTTTCCATCAACCTTCTTAGAGGGAAAAGCATCTTGGCACTTCAGAGTTGTTTGTCCTTTAGTCTTTAAGTTATCCAGCACCAGGTTGAGGTTACTTGTGTTGGAACAAGGTGCTGAAAAGGAAACATTTGCAGAAGTTAGAAAGCAAAAACATATAACATCATTAAAGGTGAATATTGACTGGTGTCTTTGGGTGTGGGTTTGTCTGCTGAGGTCAGCAGTTAAACCACAGTTGTTCTAGTGTGTGTTAATCTATACAGGATGAAATGTTGGGACACTGACAGAAAATAAGCCGCTGCTGGTTGGGAAATATTAAAATGAACTAATTGTTTCTTTT
>NW_020927200.1:0-1225 GCF_003984885.1 Neopelma chrysocephalum
ATAATAATAATAATAATAATAATAATAATAATAATAATAATAATAATGAGAAATAAAAATTATTAATAAGTAATCAAAATAATAAATAACAGAATCAATGATAAGAAGTAGTAATAAATAGCAAGTGATAATAATAACCGTTCCTATAGAGGGGAAATACACCCTGTAGATGGGAAATGCATCCTATAGATGGGAAATATACCCTATAGATGGGAAATACACCCTATAGAGGGAAAATGCACCCTATAGAAAGGAAATATACCCTATAAGTGGGAAATACACCCTATGGAGGGGAAATGCACCCTATAGAAGGGAAATACACCCTATAGAAGAGAAATACACCCTATAAATGGGAAATACACCCTATAGATGAGAAATACACCTTATACATGGGAGATACACCCTATAGAGGGGAAATACAACTTCTAGAGGGGAAATGCACCCTATGGATGACAGAGAGACTCACTATAAACTAGACACACACCACCTCCAAGAGATATAAGTCCTATAGGAGATACTCTATATGAGAGCTACTCACTGTATACCAGAGCTGCACCCTATAGACGAGAGATACGAGGGGGACTGTGTATGAGACACACCCTACAGACAGGAGACACACTGTGTGTGTATGGAACACATCCTATAGAGACACACTGTGTACGAGCAACCCTATAGAGACACACCCTGTGTATGAGGTGCAGACTACAGGTGAGGGAAACATCCTATAGATGAGAGAAACCCTCTATAGATGAGAGAAAACCTCTGTAGAGGAGAGAAACCCCCTATAGACAAGACCAATGGGCTTCAGGGAGAGAGACAACCTGTAGACAAGAGGGAAACACTATATGTGAGAGACACCCTATACTGCAGAGCTGCACCCTATACATGAGAGAAGCGGGCTGGGGACTAAAGCCACACCCTGTAGACAAGACATGCACACTGTATAGGAGAGCTGCACCCTATAGAAAAGGAATGCAGGCTGTAGAGAAGTGGTACACCCCGTATATGAGACACACCCTATAGATATGAGCTGTACCCTATACGTGAGAAACACACACTATAGACAAGAGACACACCTAATATATGAGACACACACCCTATAGACAAGAACTAGTCATATATGAGAGCTGCACCCTATATAGGGCAGCTACACACCACAGACAAAAGCTGCACCCTATACACAAGAGAAACAGGCTGGGGACTAAAGCCACACCCTATAGACAAG
>NW_020927201.1:0-1254 GCF_003984885.1 Neopelma chrysocephalum
TAATAATAATAATAATAATAATAATAATAATAATAATAATAATAATAGAGAGAAATAAAAATTATTAATAAGTAATCAAAATAATAAATAACAGAATCAATGATAAGAAGTAGTAATAAATAGCAAGTGATAATAATAACTGTTCCTATAGAGGGGAAATACACCCTGTAGATGGGAAATGCATCCTATAGATGGGAAATACATCCTATAGAGGGAAAATGCACCCTATAGAAAGGAAATATACCCTATAAGTGGGAAATACACCCTATGGAGGGGAAATGCACCCTATAGAAGGGAAATACACCCTATAGAAGAGAAATACACCCTATAAATGGGAAATACACCCTATAGATGAGAAATACACCTTATACATGGGAGATACACCCTATAGAGGGGAAATACAACTTCTAGAGGGGAAATGCACCCTATGGATGACAGAGAGATTCACTATAAACTAGACACACACCACCTCCAAGAGATATAAGTCCTATAGGAGATACTCTATATGAGAGCTACTCACTGTATACCAGAGCTGCACCCTATAGACGAGAGATACGAGGGGGACTGTGTATGAGACACACCCTACAGACAGGAGACACACTGTGTGTGTATGGAACACATCCTATAGACAGGAGAGACACACTGTGTGTATGTGACCAACACCCCATAGACAGGAGAGACACACTGTGTACGAGCAACCCTATAGAGACACACCCTGTGTATGAGGTGCAGACTACAGGTGAGGGAAACACCCTATAGACGAGAAACCCCCTATAGATGAGGGAAACCCCCTATAGATGAGAGAAACCCCCTATAGACAAGACCAATGGGCTTCAGGGAGAGAGACAACCTGTAGACAAGAGGGAAACACTATATGTGAGAGACACCCTATACTGCAGAGCTGCACCCTATACATGAGAGAAGCGGGCTGGGGACTAAAGCCACACCCTATAGACAAGACATGCACACTGTATAGGAGAGCTGCACCCTATAGAAAAGGAATGCAGGCTGTAGAGAAGTGGTACACCCTGTATATGAGACACACCCTATAGACATGAGCTGTACCCTATACGTGAGAAACACACACTATAGACAAGAGACACACCTAATATATGAGACACACACCCTATAGACAAGAACTAGTCATATATGAGAGCTGCACCCTATATAGGGCAGCTACACACCACAGACAAGAGCTGCACCCTACACACAAGAGAAACAGGCTGGGGACTAAAGCCACACCCTATAGACAAG
>NW_020927202.1:0-1207 GCF_003984885.1 Neopelma chrysocephalum
TAGTTGTAGAGAGTGATGAGGTCTCCCCTGAGCCTCCTCTTCTCCAGGCTGAACAGCCCCAGCTCCCTCAGCCTCTCCTCATAGGACTTGTGCTTGAGTCCCTTCACCAGCCTAGTTGCCCTCCTCTGGACCTGCTCCAGCACCTCAATATCCTTCCTGTACTGAGGGGCCCAGAAATGGACACAGTACTCGAGGTGTGGCCTCACCAGTGCTGAGTACAGGGGAAGAATCACTTCCTTGGACCTGCTGGCCACGCTGTTCCTGATACAGGCCAGGATGCCATTGGCCTTCTTGGCCACCTGGGGACACTGCTGGATCATGTTCAGCTTCCTGTCAATCCAAACTCCCAGGTCCCTCTCTGTCTGGCTACTCTCCAGCCACTCTGTGCCCAGCCTGTAGCGCTGCATGGGGTTGTTGTGACCAAAGTGCAGGACCCGGCACTTGGCCTTGTTGAACCTCATCCCATTGGAATCAGCCCAACTCTCCAGTCTGTCCAGGTCCCTCTACAGAGCCCTCCTGCCTTCCAGGTGGTCAACATTCCCCCCCCAACTTAGTGTCATCTGCAAATTTGCTAATGGTGGACTCAATCCCCTCATCTAAATCATCAATAAAGATATTAAATAGAACTGGACCCAACACTGATCCCTGGGGGACACCACTAGTGACCGGCCGCCAACTGGATGCAGCACCATTCACCACCACTCTCTGGGACCGGCCCTCCAACCAGTTCTTAACCCAGCAGAGAGTGCACCTGTCCAAACTGCGGCCTGCCAGCTTTTTCAGGAGAATGCTATGGGAGATGGTGTCAAAGGCCTTGCTGAAGTCCAGATAGACCACATCCACAGCCTTCCCCTCATCCACCAGGTGGGTCACCTGATCATAAAAGGAGATCAGGTTGGTCAGACAGGACCTGCCCTTCCTAAACCCATGCTGGCTGGCTGGGTCTGATCCCTTGTCCATCCTGTAGGTGCTGTGTGATTGCACTGAGGATGATCTGCTCCATAACCTTGCCAGGCACTGAGGTCAGGCTGACAGGCCTGTAGTTTCCTGGGTCCTCCTTCAGGCCCTTTTTGTGGATTGGTGTGACATTCGCCAACTTCCAGTCATCTGGGATGTCCCCAGTGAGCCAGTACTGTTGGTAGATGATAGAGAGAGGCTTGGCGAGCTCTTCTGCCAGCTCCCTCATCACCCTTGGGTGTATCCCATC
>NW_020927203.1:0-3522 GCF_003984885.1 Neopelma chrysocephalum
GCGAGCTCTTCTGCCAGCTCCCTCATCACCCTTGGGTGTATCCCATCCGGTCCCATAGACTTGTGGGGATCCAAGTGGCTCAGCAGGTCACTAACTGTTTCCTCCTGGATTACAGGGTGTCTATTCAGCTTCTTATCTCTGTCTACAAGCTCTGGAAGCCAGTTGTCCTCAGGACAACCTGTCTTACTGTTGAAAACTGAGATAAAGAAGGTGTTAAATACCTCAGCCTTTTCCTCATCTTTGATAACTATGTTCCTGCCCATGTCCAATAAAGAATGGAGGTTTTCCTTGCCCCTCCTTTTGCTACTGATGTATCTGTAGAAGGACTTTTTGTTATCCTTAACAGAAGTGGCAAGATTGAGTTCAAGTTGTGCCTTCGTCTCTCTAATTTTCTTTCTACATGACCTAACTATTTTCCTAAATTCTTCCTGAGTCGCCAGCCCTTTTTTCCATAGTCAGTAAGCTCTCTTTTTTACCCTTATTTCCTTCAAAATCTCCCTATTCAGCCAGGCTGGTTATCTTCCCTGCCAACTTGCCTTTCAGCAGACTGGGACAGCCTGCTCCTGTGCTTTCAAGACTTGCTTCTTGAAGCATGTCCATCCCTCCTGGACCCCTTTGTTTTAAAGGGCTTTTTCCCAAGGTACACTCTGAACTAGTCTTCTGAATAGGCTGAAATCTGCCCTCTGGAAGACCAGTGTAGAGGTTTTATTGACGGCCCTCCTTGCATCCCTGAGTATTGAAAACTCTATTATTTCATGATCACTGTGCCCCAGACGGCCTCCAACCACCACATCTCCCACCAGCCCCTCTCTGTTTGTGAACAGGAGGTCTAGTGGGGCCCCACCCCTGGTAGGCTCATTTACCAGCTGAAGTAGGAAATTATCCTCTATACGCTCTAGGAATCTCCTAGACTGCCTCTTCTCTGCTGTGTGGAGTTCCCAGCAGACAGATGGCAGGTTAAAGTTACCCACGAGAACAAGAGATGGCGATTTTGAGACATCTGCCAGCTGCTTGTAGAATAATTCATCACCCTCATCATCCTGGTTGGGTGGTCTATAACAGACTCCCACCAGGATGTCGGCCTTGTTGGCCTTCCCCCTGATTCTGATCCACAGGCACTCAACCTTATCGTTACTGACCTCGAGTTCTACAGAGTCAAGAGACTCTAACATACAGAGCCACCCCTCCACCTCTCCTACCTTGCCTATCCCTTCTGAAGAACTTGTAGCCACTCATTGTAGCACTCCAGTCATGTGAGTCATCCCACCACGTTTCCATGATGGCGACTACATCAGAGCTTTCCTGCTGCACGATGGTGTCAGAGACTGAAACGGTTAATGATTTATGCATTCTAGGATTGCCAAGGGACTTTTGCAGGCTTCTGCAGGACTTTTGCATTATACCTCTGATGACCCATCAAAGCCCATCACCCCCCCTCTGCCAATCTTGAAAGGCAAGAAAAACCCTTTTGCCAGACCCCTCATGGAAACTCAGCACAGACCCAGGAGATGTTGGAGGCTCGTGGCATGGCCTGTGACACTAACCATGGATATAGTAACTCATAACTTCTTTGAGTGTGGGGGCTTCCCTCCTTCACCCCCAACAGATCAAGGCCACTACTTCAACTGACAGACATGGAAGCTGCAACTACCAAGTTTCATCATTGGACCCTGTGGGTGGTGACTATATACATCTTTCCACTCTCATCTTTTCTTTCCCTTACTCTCCCTTACCCTTATCCTGTCTTTCCTTTCTCTCCCTTATGCATTTTCCCCCCAGGGGTTATCCCTATGATAGATAATATAGATGACAACACCCAAAATGCTAACATATCTGTTAAAACAAAATTGTTAAAATAAACCCTACCAATATATGTTTTCTGACACCTATTATTCAGTGTCATTTCACTCTAATCACCCCCAAGGGAATTATCAGGTTACCCCCCTCCCCTTTTTCTGGGGCGGGTCGTAACAGATGGCTTCCAGCTCCTCTTGTTTGTTACCCATGCTGCGTGCATTGGTGTACATGCATTTCAGCTGGGCTGCTGATTTCACTCTTAACTCGGGCTTTCCACTCTTAGGCTCATCTCTGGAGAGCCCGGTTTCAATCCCTTTCCCCTTCAAACCTAGTTTAAAGCCCTCCTTATCAGCCCCGCCAACTTATGGGCTAGAGTCCTTTTGCCCTTCCTAGATAGATGAAACCCATCTGATTTGAGGAGACTAGGTACCATGGAATTTGCCCCATGGTCAAAAAAAACAAAATTCTGCCAGTGGCACCAATTCTTTAGCCACCTATTGATAAGATGGGTTTTCCTACTCCTCTCTTCATTCATCCCTGCTACTGCAGGAACTGAGGCGAACACCACCTGTGTTCCTGTCCCATTAACTAATTGACCCAGCGACTTGAAATGAAACAGCCAGGCTCAAACACTCTGCGCAGTCAGAGATCTGAACAGCCCTATCCTTCTTGGGGGCTTCCGTCTGTGTTAGCACACTCCTGGTAAGAACAGTAACGACTTTCACTTTTTTGGAAACCATTGCTGGCTTTAGTTGAGTTGCAGAAAAAAAAAAGCTCACCTGAGAGAGCTGGGAGGTGGCTGTGCCCTTCCTGCTTACCCTGGCTGCGCAAACTGCCTCGCTAACTGCCGTGCCACATCCCTGTTTGCAGTGCCACGTCCCTGTTTGCCGTGCCATGTCCCAGGTCGCTGTGCTTCAGGTCGCTGGTGCTCCCAGCAGCTGTTTAAATCCCTTGTGGATGAGCTGGACTCTGCCCCCTAGTCAGCTGATTCACCTCCCAGGGTAGCTCCAGCAGTGTTGTAGTTTTAGTTAAATGAGAAAGATTTTTAGTGAATTTTTTCATAGCACCATGTAATGTGGAGAGTGGGGGACTGCCCCCCCACCCCGTCCAAGCTGAATCGGGGAAGGACAGTCCTCAGCATCTCAAGACCTGTCAGAAAGGTGGGTCCCTGAAGTGAAGCATCCCAGGAACTCAGGAGACAGGAGATAAAAACAGGCACGCACCAGAACTCTTCCTTCTTGGTACCTGGTTTCTTTTGCTTACTGGAGCACTGCAGACTTTTGGAACCTCTTTCCCTGGGACTGCCGGCCCCAGCTAAGTCATCCTGGTGCAACCATAGAATCATAGAATCATAGAATCATAGAATCATAGAATCAGCTGGGTTGGAAGGGACCTCTGAGATCATCAAGTCCAACCCTTGATCCACTACCGCTGCGGTTACTAGACCATGGCACTAAGTGCCACATCCAGTGTCTTTTTAAATATCTCCAGGGACGGAGAATCCACTACTTCCCTGGGCAGCCCATTCGAATGTCTGATTACCCTCTCCGTAAAGAATTTCTTCCTAATATCTAACCTAAACCTCCCCTGGCACAACTTGAGACCATGCCCTCTTGTCCTACTGATAGTTGCCTGGGAGAAGAGACCAACCCCCACCTGGCTACAACCTCCTTTCAGATAGTTGTAGAGAGTGATGAGGTCTCCCCTGAGCCTCCTCTTCTCCAG
>NW_020927204.1:0-736 GCF_003984885.1 Neopelma chrysocephalum
CCATTCCCACCACCAGCCCGGCTGATCCGTGCTGACAGTGATTCCAGCGCCGCGTTCCCGCCGCTCCCACCGTGCCGGGAGATGGACGTGTGATTGATGTGGCGCCCGCGATACGCCACCGGTGCTCCTTATCTGCGCCGTCCCCGTGGGCCCTGCGGCATCACTGTCACCTGCTTTCCCCCTGGGTTTCCTTTTTTTCCGACTGGCCTGGCTCTTCCCACGTGCAGGATTGGGGAAGGGGGACGAACTGTCCTGGGCAAAGCTCGTCGTCCGCAACTGTGAGTGGAGATGGGTGAGCTGGAGCAGATGGAGGGTACCTGCTTCTCGTGGCAGGGTGCTGAGAGCTCAATCCATCCAGAGGGAATTCCGGGGGGACTCTGAGCCATCGTGATGCCACGCGAAAAGTTGGGTGCACACAGAAGGACCGAGGTCAGCTGTGGAAACAGGGAGGTGGATGGGAAAGAGGGGAGAAGAAAATCGGTCTGAGTGGGAATGCTACTGGTGTCACCGGGGCATCCCTCCCTCTCCCCTTGCTTCCTCAGGAACATGGAAACACTGGGAAATGTCCCCTGCTGTGCCAGGCAGGTGAGAGCAGGACAAGGCCCTGGCATCCCCAGGGTGTCACAGAGTCCCTCAGCTCCCCACCAGCTCGGGCAGCCTCCCTTGGGCAAGGGCCCGTGTCTAAGCATTGGCATCGTGACCCGGGGCTGCTGTGTCCCATCAGCCCCCAGCACCA
>NW_020927205.1:0-2771 GCF_003984885.1 Neopelma chrysocephalum
GAAGGGACCTCAAAGCTCACCCAGTTCCACCCCCTGCCATGGGCAGGAAAATCTTCAACCAGACAAACCAGGCCCTGAGCACTCCCAGGGATGGGCATCCACAAGAATTGATCTTGTGCAGCTCAGAGTGCTGGTGGGTCTTTTCCTCCCATTCCTCTCCTCATTTTGAAGGCCTGCCTGCTGGTCTGCTCTGGATGTAATTCCCAGTTTCCCCTCTACATCCCCAAGTAGCCACCCCCAATTTTGGTAAGCCCTGGGGATGGAGCCGGATTTGCCAAAGCAAATCCCAGCAGGGACAGAAACCAGCCCCTCCACACACACCCAGTCACAGGGGCATTTTAAAGGCACCCAAATTCCCGAAAAATCCCAGATCCAGCCAATTTCTACCAACAGCAGTTTGACTCCTCTCTGCCTCTCGCTCAAATTGGGACTTTCTGAGCCCCCCAACCCGCCATGGGGGAGGAAATCATTCACTGCTGTTGCTGTGAATAATGTTTTGTGATAAGGAAATCTTTTAGGTTTACTTCCAATTATTTTTTTTAAAACAGCAGGCTTTTATCTTAAAAAAAGAATCAACTTTTCCCTGCCTTTGAAGAGCAGAACCCTCCTGATATTCATTACTTGACTCGGCTGTTCGCTCAGGTCTTTCCCTTTGATGGAAAACTTCGGATTACAGGCAGCATTTAGCATCCTGATTAGTACATAATGTGACCTACTATTGCAATAAATGGGGTGTGCAGCACTATCTCATAAGCAAGAGAGTTTATTTAGTGGTGCCAAGAGGAAAAAACAAACCCTCGAGAGCCACGATCAAACATAAACACTCACTTTAATTAAAAAAGGGGGAAAAGCCCAGCCAAAATGCGCTCATCTTTCTCTCCAACATGGAAAGAACACATCAGCACTCATCCCCCTGCCCACCACTGCCAGCCACTGGCTTCTCCTGCTTCTCCCTGGGCTTGACAACCCAGAAATTTGAGTCTTAGCAGGTTAAAAAAGGCGCAAATCACTAAAGGCATCTCGACAGCTGCAAAACTCAGAGCTACACCGAGGAAAAGAACCAACCCACGTGTGTGTTTAACCATCCCCGTGGCAGCAATAGCTGCTGGTGCCAGTGTGTGACAATGGCCACGCAGCACCCCAAGGGAGCAGCACGAGCTCTCCACGCCACTCCCCGCCCCAGCAGCTCGGTGCTTGCCATTCCCCCAAAAACATCCCCCCTGCCTGAGCAGGAAAAGACCCCCTGTGCCAGGCTGGCTTTGGGGCAGGAGCTCCCCAAGGGGCTGCTCTGTGCCCACGAGGAAGCGCTTCGGGGGCACCGGGAAAACACATGTCCATAAAGATCAGGAACATCAAATACTCTTCCCGGCACACGGCACCTCCCCGAGCCAGCCTAGCTACTGGGACATCCTGGTGGGAAGGAGCAGAGTACCTGGGGTTACACATTAGCCAGAGCACCAAGGTCCCCGGGAGAGGGCTGGGCAGGGACAGCAGGAAAGAGCAGCCGGTGCCACAGTTAATGTGTAACGGCCCCACCACCTTCCCCCGGCCTTCTGCTCACCTGCCTGGGGCCTCAGCATCTGCCAGGGATGGAGGAACAGGGCACCAAAGCAGGAGCAAGGCCCAAGCAGGGCTTTTGTGCCTCTGAGGGGGCGGATGGGTGGGCAGAGGGGGAGGGAGGGGCGGGCAGGCTCCTTTGGCACCTGAAGGTGTGGGAGGGGGCTGTCACAAGGGACACCTGGGGCAGCTTCCTCCCAGGGAAGGTCCCTCAGGTGGTCCTGATTGTGCAAACTCCTGCTCGGAGCCCCCTCTTCCCTCCCTGCTCCCCATCCCTCGTCCAGATCTTCCCCACCAGCTGATGTCCCACCTCCTCAGCAGCAGATATGGCCGTTCTCCCTCATCACCACCATCCCATGTTTTCCTTTTCCCGTCTGAAAGGCTCAGAGCACAGGTGCCAGCGTTGGGTTTCGAGGCACAGAGACCCCGGGAACGGGCTTTGTCCCTCCTCCCACCGGGACAGGCCCCACAGGAACTGCCCCATTCTGCTGGGGACAGAGATCTTCCTATCACCAGACTTAAATCCCATTCCCACAGAAGTGAAGGAGCCTGGGAAATAAGCCCCCTCCCGGCCCAAGCTTGCACAACCCTTGCAGTGTTCTCTACCATGCTGTCGCTTTTGAGCGTGCCAGGTTTTTCCCAGGAATGGCCTTGGAGCACATGATGGTTGACCTGCTCCAACTGGGTTCCTCTGCAGGGCACTGCTGTGGCTGCCACTGGCACCAGGGTTTTCCGTATGGAAGCCCAGGTAATGTCATTAGCGATGGGCAAGTCCAGCTGAAAAGTGAGGAAAAGAGATGAAAAACGAACCAAGTAGCACTTTGCTTCAGCTCCCTGATCTCCCAGAGCATTGTGGAATCACAGGATTTGCTGGGCTGGAAGGGACTGGTGAGGACCACCCAGTCCAACTCCTGGCCCTGCACCGGACACCATAACAATCCCACCACGTCCATGAGAGCCTTGCCCAAACACTCCTCGCCCTGGGGAGCCTGTTCTGGTGCCCAGCCACCCTCTGGGGGAAGAACCTTTTCCCAATTTCCAACTTAAACCTCCCCTGTATCCCTGTATCCCTGTCTCCACTGGGGATGCTACTGGGTCAGATCCCCCCTGGTCACCTCCTGGGAGGTCTCTGGAAGGATCGACACCACCCCTGTGACCCCTCCTTTGACACCAGCCCCATGTCAGCAGCGTTCCCACCACCAGCCCGGCTGATC
>NW_020927206.1:0-2776 GCF_003984885.1 Neopelma chrysocephalum
GAAGGGACCTCAAAGCTCACCCAGTTCCACCCCCTGCCATGGGCAGGGACACCTCCCATCAGACCAACCAGGCCCTGAGCACTCCCAGGGATGGGCATCCACAAGAATTGATCTTGTGCAGCTCAGAGTGCTGGTGGGTCTTTTCCTCCCATTCCTCTCCTCATTTTGAAGGCCTGCCTGCTGGTCTGCTCTGGATGTAATTCCCAGTTTCCCCTCTACATCCCCAAGTAGCCACCCCCAATTTTGGTAAGCCCTGGGGATGGAGCCAGATTTGCCAAAGCCACTCCCCTCCCAGCAGGGGCAGAAACCAGCCCCTCCACACACACCCAGTCACAGGGGCATTTTAAAGGCACCCAAATTCCCGAAAAATCCCAGATCCAGCCAATTTCTACCAACAGCAGTTTGACTCCTCTCTGCCTCTCGCTCAAATTGGGGCTTTCTGAGCCTTCACCCCACCACGGGGGAGGAAATCACTCACTGCTGTTGCTGTGAATAATGTTTTGTGATAAGGAAATCTTTTAGGTTTACTTCCAATTATTTTTTTTAAAACAGCAGGCTTTTATCTTAAAAAAAGAATCAACTTTTCCCTGCCTTTGAAGAGCAGAACCCTCCTGATATTCATTACTTGACTCGGCTGTTCACTCAGGTCTTTCCCTTTGATGGAAAACTTTGGATTACAGGCAGCATTTAGCATCCTGATTAGTACATAATGTGACCTACTATTGCAATAAATGGGGTGTGCACCACTATCTCATAAGCAAGAGAGTTTATTTAGTGGTGCCAAGAGGAAAAAACAAACCCTCGAGAGCCACGATCAAACATAAACACTCACTTTAATTAAAAAAGGGGGAAAAGCCCAGCCAAAACGCGCTCATCTTTCTTTCCAACACAGAAATAACACATCAGCACTCGTCCCCCTGCCCAGCCCTGCCAGCCACTGGCTTCTCCTGCTTCTCCCTGGGCTTGACAACCCAGAAATTTGAGTCTTAGTAGGTTAAAAAAGGCGCAAACCACTAAAGGCATCTCGACAGCTGCAAAAGTCAGAGCTACACCGAGGAAAAGAACCAACCCATGTGTGTGTTTAACCACCCCCGTGGCAGCAAGAGCTGCTGGTGCCAGTGTGTGACAATGGCCACGCAGCACCCCAAGGGAGCAGCACGAGCTCTCCATGCCATCCCCACCCCAGCAGCTCGGTGCTTGCCGTTCCCCCAAAAACATCCCCCCTGCCTTAGCAGGAAAAGAGCCCCTGTGCCAGGCTGGCTTTGGGGCAGGAGCTCCCCAAGGGGCTGCTCTGTGCCCACAAGGAAGCATTTCGGGGGCACCGGGAAAACACATGTCCATAAAGATCAGGAACATCAAATACTCTTCCCGGCACACGGCACCTCCCCGAGCCAGCCTAGCTACTGGGACATCCTGGTGGGAAGGAGCAGAGTACCTGGGGTTACACATTAGCCAGAGCACCAAGGTCCCCGGGAGAGGGCTGGGCAGGGACAGCAGGAAAGAGCAGCCGGTGCCACAGTTAATGTGTAACGGCCCCACCACCTTCCCCCGGCCTTCTGCTCACCTGCCCGGGGCCTCAGCATCTGCCAGGGATAGAGGAACAGGGCACCAAAGCAGGAGCAAGGCCCAAGCAGGGCTTTTGTGCCTCTGAGGGGGCGGATGGGTGGGCAGGGGGTGAGGGAGGGGCGGGCAGGCTCCTTTGGTACCTGAAGGCACGTGGGAGGGGGCTGTCACAAGGGACACCTGGGGCAGTTTCCTCCCAGGGAAGGTCCCTCAGGTGGTCCTGATTGTGCAAACTCCTGCTCGGAGCCCCTTCTTCCCTCCCTGCTCCCTGTCCCTCGTCCAGATCTTCCCCATCAGCTGATGTCCCACCTCCTCAGCAGCAGATCTGGCCGTTCTCCTTTGTCACCATCATCCCATGTTTTCCTTTTCCCGGCTGAAAGGCTCGGAGCACAGGTGCCAGCGTTGGGTTTCGAGGCACAGAGACCCCGGGAACGGGCTTTGTCCCTCCTCCCACCGGGACAGGCCCCACAGGAACTGCCCCATTCCGCCGGGGACAGCGATCTTCCTATCAACAGACTTAAATCCCATTCCCACAGAAGTGAAGGAGCCTGGGAAATAAGCCCCCTCCTGGCCCAAGCTTGCACAACCCTTGCAGTGTTCTCTGCCATGCTGTCGCTTTTGAGCGTGCCAGGTTTTTCCCAGGAATGGCCTTGGAGCACATGATGGCTGACCTGCTCCAACAGGGTCCCTCTGCAGGGCACTGCTGTGGCTTCCATTGGCACCAGGGTTTTCCGTATGGAAGCCCAGGTAACGTCATTAGTGATGGGCAAGTCCAGCTGAAAAGTGAGGAAAAGAGATGAAAAACGAACCAAGCAGCACTTTGCTTCAGCTCCTTGACCTCTTGGAGTGTTGTGGAATCACAGGATATGCTGAGCTGGAAGGGACCAGTGAGGACCACCCAGTCCAACTCCTGGCCCTGCACCGGACACCCCAACAATCCCACCACGTCCATGAGAGCGTTGCCCAAACACTCCTCGCCCTGGGGAGCCTGTTCCGGCGCCCAACCACCCTCTGGGGGAAGAACCTTTTCCTAATGTCCAACTTAAACCTCCCCTGTGTCCCTGTATCCCTGTCTCCACTGGGGATGCTGCTGGGTCAGATCCCACCTGGTCACCTCCTGGGAGGTCCCTGGAAGGGGCGACACCACCCCTGTGACCCCTCCTTTGACACCAGCCCCATGTCAGCAGCGTTCCCACCACCAGCCCGGCTGATC
>NW_020927207.1:0-352 GCF_003984885.1 Neopelma chrysocephalum
ACACCAGCCCCATGTCAGCAGCGTTCCCACCACCAGCCCGGCTGATCTGTGCTGACAATGATTCCAGTGCCCCATTCCCACCAACAGCCTGGCTGATCCATACTGACAGTGATTCCAGTGCCCCATTCCCACCACCAGCCCGGCTGATCCGTGCTGACAGTGATTCCAGTGCCCCATTCCCACCACCAGCCCGGCTGATCCATGCTGACAGTGATTCCAGTGCCCCATTCCCACCACCAGCCCGGCTGATCTGTGCTGACAGTGATTCCAGTGCCCCATTCCCACCAACAGCCCGGCTGATCCACGCTGACAGTGATTCCAGTGCCCCATTCCCACCACCAGCCCGGCTGAT
>NW_020927208.1:0-750 GCF_003984885.1 Neopelma chrysocephalum
CCATTCCCACCACCAGCCCGGCTGATCCGTGCTGACAGTGATTCCAGCGCCGCGTTCCCGCCGCTCCCACCGTGCCGGGAGATGGACGTGTGATTGATGTGGCGCCCGCGATACGCCGCCGGTGCTCCTTATCTGCACCGTCCCCGTGGGCCCTGCGGCATCACTGTCACCTGCTTTCCCCCTGGGTTTCCTTTTTTTCCGACCGGCCTGGCTCTTCCCACGTGCAGGATTGGGGAAGGAGGACGAACCGTCCCGGGCAAAGCTCGTCGTCCGCAACTGTGAGTGGAGATGGGTGAGCTGGAGCAGATGGAGGGTACCTGCTTTTCGTGGCAGGGTGCTGAGAGCTCAATCCATCCAGAGGGAATTCCGGGGGGACTCTGAGCCATCGTGATGCCACGCGAAAAGTTGGGTGCACACAGAAGGACCGAGGTCAGCTGTGGAAACGGGGAGGCGGATGGGCAAGAGGGGAGAGGAAAATCGGTCTGAGTGGGAACGCTACTGGTGTCACTGGGGCATCCCTCCCTCTCCCCTTGCTTCCTCAGGAACATGGACCATCACTCAGAAACACCGGGAAATGTCCCCTGCTGTGCCAGGCAGGTGAGAGCAGGACAAGGCCCTGGCATCCCCAGGGTGTGTCACAGAGTCCCTTGGCTCCCCACCAGCTCGGGCAGCCTCCCTTGGGCAAGGGCCCGTGTCCAAGCACTGGCATCGTGACCCGGGGCTGCTGTGTCCCATCAGCCCCCAGCACCA
>NW_020927209.1:0-457 GCF_003984885.1 Neopelma chrysocephalum
CAGCAGCATAAGGGCCTGACAGATAAATAGCAAGCACCACCATACATGTGCTGCTTTTTGTAGGTGCATTGCTTTTAGCTTTCTTACAGAGGAGATGACTGTTCCATTTGGCAGCAGCAAATGTATGGTGGTGCTTGCTATTTATCTGTCAGGCCCTTATGCTGCTGCCACAGTAAAAAATTACTCTTGAATTTATACTTCATTTGAGAATAATTTTTTTTACAAGGTATCAAGGCACTAAAGAATATATTTCAAAAAGCCTCTTTATGCATGTATTAGAAATTAAGTATTCTAAACTAATATTACAATGTTTTATGGCTTTTTGAATTATATTCTTTAGTGCCTTGATACCTTGTAAAAAAAATTATTCTCAAATGAAGTATAAATTCAAGAGTAATTTTTTACTGTGGCAGCAGCATAAGGGCCTGACAGATAAATAGCAAGCACCACCATACAT
>NW_020927210.1:0-750 GCF_003984885.1 Neopelma chrysocephalum
ACTGGGATCAACACCACTTCCAGCGTCTCCATCCAACACCACCACACCGACTCCATCCAGGACACTGGGATCAACAGCACCTCCAGTATCTCCATCCAACATCACCATGAAACCATCTTCATCCAGGACAATGGGATCAACACTTTCAGCATCTCCATCCAACACCACCACACCAAGTCCATCCAAGACACTGGGATCAGCAGCACCTCCAGCATCTCCATCCAACATGTCCATGGCACCAACTTCATCCAGAACACTGGAATCAACAGCATTTTCAGCATCTCCATCCAATATCACCACACCAACTCCATCCAAGACATTGGGATCAGCAGCACCTCCAGCATCTCCATCCAACACGTCCATGGCACCAACTTCATCCAGAACACTGGGATCAACAGCATTTTCAGCATCTCCATCCAACACCACCACACCGACTCCATCCAGGACACTGGGATCAACAGCACCTCCAGCATCTCCATCCAACACCACCACACCGACTCCATCCAGGACACTGGGATCAACAGCACCTCCAGTATCTCCATCCAACATCACCATGAAACCATCTTCATCCAGGACAATGGGATCAACACTTTCAGCATCTCCATCCAACACCACCACACCAAGTCCATCCAGGACACTGGGATCAGCAGCACCTCCAGTATCTCCATCCAACACGTCCATGGCACCAACTTCATCCAGAACACTGGGATCAACAGCATTTTCAGCATCTCCATCCAACACCACCACACC
>NW_020927211.1:0-448 GCF_003984885.1 Neopelma chrysocephalum
ATTCCCATCCATGCTCCCACCCCCACTGAGTCTCTCCCCACAGGCATCGGCACCCTGGAAGGTCAGTCTCTGGAGGAGAGCTGGGATGAGCTCAAGGAGAAATTCTGGGAGCTTTACAAGGTAAACCCACCCCTGAGCCCTCTCTCCCTCCCCTGGCACGTCCCATGGATCCAATGGGAAGCATCCAGCTGGCTCCTTGCTCCCCACAGGCCGACTGGTGCGTGTGGCCGGCGGCTCAGCTCCTCAACTTCCTCTTCATCCCTCCCACCTACCGGGTGGTTTATGTCAACGTGGTCACCCTGGGCTGGGACACCTACCTGTCCTACCTCAAATACAGGGTGAGTCCCCTGGGCTGGGACTGTCCCTGTCCCACCTCAAACACCGTCCCTGTCCCACCTCAAACATCCAGTGAGTCCCCCTGGGATTGTCCCTGTCCCACCCCAAACAC
>NW_020927212.1:0-665 GCF_003984885.1 Neopelma chrysocephalum
ATTCCCATCCATGCTCCCACCCCCACTGAGTCTCTCCCCACAGGCATTGGCACCCTGGAAGGTCAGTCTCTGGAGGAGAGCTGGGATGAGCTCAAGGAGAAATTCTGGGAGCTTTACAAGGTAAACCCACCCCTGAGCTCTCCCTCCCTCCCCTGGCACGTCCCGTGGATCCAATGGGAAGCATCCAGCTGGCTCCTTGCTCCCCACAGGCCGACTGGTGCGTGTGGCCGGCGGCTCAGCTCCTCAACTTCCTCTTCATCCCTCCCACCTACCGGGTGGTTTATGTCAACGTGGTCACCCTGGGCTGGGACACCTACCTGTCCTACCTCAAATACAGGGTGAGTCCCCTGGGCTGGGACTGTCCCTGTCCCACCTCAAACACCGTCCCTGTCCCACCTCAAAACACCCAGTGAGTCCCCTGGGCTGGGACTGTCCCTGTCCCACCTCAAAACACCCAGTGAGTCCCCCTGGGCTGGAACTGTCCCTGTCCCACCTCAAACACTGTCCCTGTCCCACCTCAAACATGCAGTGAGTCCCCTGGGCCGGAACTGTCCCTGTCCCACCTCAAACACAGGTATGGGACTATCCCTGTCCCACCTCAGGCACCCAGTGAGTCCTCCTGGGATTGTCCCTGTCCCACCCCAAACACTGGGTGAGTCCCCCTG
>NW_020927213.1:0-5220 GCF_003984885.1 Neopelma chrysocephalum
GGAGGCCCTGCAGAGAGACCTCGACAAATCAGAGGACTGGGCAATCATCAACCAGATGAAGTTCAACAAGGGAAAGTGCCGGATTCTGCACCTGGGATGGGGCAACCCTGGATGTACGGACAGACTGGGGAACAAGATGCTGCAAAGCAGTGCCACGGAAAGGGACCTGGGAGCCCTGGTCAATGCCAAGTTGAATAGGAGTCAGCAGTGCCCTGGCAGCCAGGAGGGCCAACCGTGTCCTGGCGGGGAACAGCCAAAGCAGCGCCTGGTGGTCGAGGAAGGGGATTGTCCCGCTCTGCTCTGCACTGGTGAGGCCTCACCTTGAATATTGTGTGCCATTTTGGTCACTGCAATATAAGAAAGATACACAGTCCAGCAAAGAGTTAATAAATTAGGATTAGTAAATTAGCCAGTGTGGGCAATGTTGTCATTATGTCAGCTAATTCTGCCTACTAATGAAGAGGCAGATGAGATCTTCTTTTTTTAACAGGAAGAAACCTCTCTTCAGGAAGTTGTTCTCATGGGGAACTTCAACCACTCTAATAATATTTGAAAGAGTAGTGCAGTGGAGCACAGACAGGAGGTTTCTGGAATGTGTAGATGTCAACTTCTTGGCTCAGTGCTGAAAGATGGAGATACTCTGCTGAACTCATACTTTGAGGAAGGAAGACCTGGTTGGGAATGTGAAGGTCAGCAGCAGCCTAGGCCACAGTAACCATGAGGAGAGGAGTGCAGGTTCCTGGCAGGAGCCAGTTCCACAAAAAGCATGGATAAATGATGAGTCAATTGGATTTAGCCACATCCTGATGTGAGGAATTAAAGGAGAGGGACCTCAATAGTGCCTAGAGACAGGATAAGAGGAAATGGATGCAAACTGAAATGAAGGCAATTCCACTTAAAATTAAAAAAAAACCCAACACAAAGTCCCTAAAAAAACCAAACCCCCCACACCTTCTTTAGCATTACAGTGATCAAACACTGGCACAGGTTTCCCACATCTCCACCCTGGGAATACCAAAATCTGTCACAAGGAGGCATGGAGCAGCTTGATGTGCCTGACTCTGTGTCAGCAGAGGGGGTTGGACAAGGTAATCTCCATAAATGCCTGCCTAGCCTCAGCTTCTCTGTGACTGTAACACCACAAAGGAAAGTTTTTCTATAGTAAGACAAGACACTTCTGGAAATCAAAAGTTGTCTTAAGTGGATCTGACCTAAATCACTTTAAATATAATTTGTTAAAAGAACACACTTCTTTAGTTTTAAAGGAGAGCAGGAATACAATCTTTACTCACAAATAACTTCTAATGAATTCCCATAAACCAGCATGGAAAATTGCTTCTTAACAATGACAGAACTATAAATGTATGAAATAATAAGGTTCTCCTCGAGGCAGAGTGGTTAAAAATTACTGAGGGAGGGATCCCCTAATGGCTCTACTCCTAATCTCTTCCATTTGTATTTAGGTTGCACATTCTCCCTTGAGTAATATCTACGGGCATAGACTTGGCTTTGGGAAAAAATATATTTTTAGTATGACTGGCTCAACATTAATAGAGTTAAAGGTTGCTGAATTCAGCGTGAAAACACATTATGTCAGGAACTAGTGACAAATCCTACTCCAATGTCAGGTGGATTGAGTAATGTCTGGAAAGACTGTACTTCTAAAATGAGCATTTGGACATGTCGAAACAACTTAAATATCCTTTCCAGAGTGTGCAAAATGAAGTTAAGTATTCATTTAAAATATTCTTCATACTCCCATGAAACTATTACTTACCATATTGTAAATATTTCCATTTTTTAATATGAATGTGCCCAGCAGCCAAAACTTGTTTAATATAACAAGAACTTGGGGGAAGAGGTGTGAAATAAACACTTTTTTTTACCTGCTTTCTTAGTGGAATAGAGTTTTTTTTAACATTGAAATCAGGACACTCTCTTTCTTAATTTGCATTTGTTATATGCTAACAAGAGCATTACTGAATATTTCACAGGTCAGTAGAATTTGGATAACAAATATGGTTTATCTCTCTCAAAGTACCCATTCATGGATGAAAGCTAAGTTATCTTTGATCAAGTGGAGCCTAAGCTGAAATAAAGGCAATAAAAATGTGTGGAATTTCAATTCACACAAGTACAAACAACATGGAGAAAACCAATTACAGGCTTCTAGGAGTGCAATTCAATTTCCAGATTGCAAATGTCCTTATTTGACATATCGGATGGTCAGCACCTTCAGAGATCTCTCTTTTCTCATTTCTGTTTCAAAAAGCAGTGTTGGCATATGCCTGGATGGCTTCACCATGAGTCCAGGAGACCCCTGATGCAGCCAGTGCCCTTGGGAGTATGCATCATTCAAATTAACCTTAATATTCACCAAAGTGTTAATAACAAAATTTTGAAGCAATCTAAGTCTTTAGTTATTCAGTTCTGTCTTGTTGACTGTTTTTCTTTTGTTACTTTTCCAAATTTCTTCACTCTTCTATCCACTGCAAAGGCATCCTGGGAAAAATTAAAATCTCCAACCTCCCTTCCTCTTTCTGTAACAACAAAAACACATTTTCAAGCCACAGAAGTTGTAAGTATTATAATTTAACTGTATGTGGCAGCGACCATTCCTCAAACAGATATGCTTTAAACATCTCGATGCTCTAGAAATAATTTTCAAGTGCATCAAGAACACTTCTGCTATGTGAAAAGTTCTGCAAACATCTCATTCTCCCTTCACTCTTCCTCACTCTGTCAAGTGTATATTTGGGTGAGGCACGTTAAGCAACCTCCAAGCACATAAAAACGTGCTCCAAGTACTGATTTTGGCTCCCCCACCAAGACTTATTTTTCATTCTGAAAAAATGTGAAAGATGCAATACTAACATTCCTTTTAGTGAAATATCAAACATTCTGGTCTACACTAATCCTTCTCCCCTCCAAAATCATGTTCTTTTGCATTTTTCACATATGAAACAAACCTGAAACAAAATGTTATTGCTATCAAGTTTCAATCAAGAAGATGTTTACTGCATTGTCAGATTCTCAGGTATGTAAAAAAAAAAATCCAAGCCAAATTTTTATAATTTTAAGACTGCTACTGAGCAAAGACTCACATTTTTATAATTCACTTTTACTGATTTAAGCTCTGTTCTAGAAGAATACATAAATATTTGTCTGTGTGCTTCAAATGGTTCAACCCAGTAAAAATATGAGCAATTTTCCCCTCCTGAATCTTCTTTTTTTCTCTTCTAGCTTTGGAATTCAGAGTTTTCATCTCATAGTAGTGAACAAAAAGCAGGACATTATAAAATGTACATAGAATGCTGGCTTATGGGAAGATACTATGTAAAGAGCTTCTGTTCTTTACTTTCCCTCACAAGAAGGTTTATATGAAACTGAATGAAAATAAGCATTCTGATAAAAAAAATTTTCATGCAAGATAGAATTAAACCCTGGGATCTGTTCCCATAGTCAGACCCCAAGGTCATCACAAAGGGCTAGATGCTTATATAAACTTTGAAAACATCAAGGACAAGTATTTTGGAAGATGTATTAAAACATACTCTCCAGAGCTTAAGTAAAACTATAACTATCAGTAATCAAGACAATCCCTTGTCTGCAAGTTTTTTACACTTTGATCTGAAGCAGCTGGCACTGACAGCTCTCAGATGTGGGATGCCAGACTAGATGGATGATGCACATAATCCAGTCTAACAGTCTCTACATTCCTGTTTCACTGTATAGAGGCAACGAGGGCCTTTTCTCCTCCATGCAGAACTTGAAATTCTCCCTTGCAGCCTTCTGCACTGCCTTGTCCCACAACAGATACAACACAAAGCAGATTTTACAAGCATAATGTCATGAAGCACAAAGGTGTGATGCTATCACTTAAGTCAACTATTATGCCCTTTATAAATTTTTCTTCTTTAAAAGAGATTCTCATTATGAAAAGCAACTGTGAAAAGCAAGAGTTAACTAATCAAGATTTATTCACCAACACTATGTTAAAAATAATAGAAAAATTGAATTATTTCCTAGAGCTCTTTCTTCTAGAATCTGTGCTTGCAGCAAATGTTCTTTCACAAAAAATCTTTCTTTTCTTTTTTTTTAATAATAATTATTTTAAAATCAGCATTTTAACCCAGTATCAATTTCTAAACTTTAGACTCCAGTTTTAACTGATGTGACTCCACATGTCTGTATTTACTTCACTAGAGCCATCACAAACCCAAAGGATCAGTAGGAAACTCCAAAGGCGCCTAGTCCCTGTCCCACCTGAATGGTAAGAACGACTGAAGGACATTCCCAACATGTGCTTGTCTATGCTCTTTCTAGAGGTGAAATGCCAGCTTGTCACTTCACCCTCACACATCAGCTGTCATGGTGACTTTTCCATTGCTTCACAGTCTTTGACAGTCCCTCGAATTACTGAAAAGCAGTGTCTGCGAGAGAGTAGAAGTGGATTTTCCTAATCTGTTGAGGTGGTGGTGGAAGCCCCAGGTCGTAAGAAAAGTCCCTTGTGGTGAGGGAAGAAAACCCAGCGTTGACTGAAATCTATGTGTGGTATTTTAGTGGGCTTAGGCTAGGTAAGAATGCCCCTGACACATCTCTTGGGTCTCTCACAGGATCCTTCTGGACAAAACACCCAGCACACAGCTGGATAAACACATCATGTGGTGGGTGAGCAATTGGCTCATGGGTCGAGCACAGAGGGTAACAGTGAATGCAGTAACATCAGGTTGGTGTTGTACTGGGGTTCCACAGGGCTCCACCTTGGGCCCTCTGCTCTTTAATGGCCAGTCTTCGCGAACGAAGATTTTGGGAAAGGTCTTTTACCTTTCAAGCCTGCGCAATGGATTTTTTAGGTGAGACACAGCATGCGCTGAACTGAGCCCACCCTTTAATCCTAAGGTTCATCTGCCGGGGCCAAGCAAGCTTGGACAATGGCAGTGAGGTCCTCAGGACGTAGGTTTGTTTAGAGTGACCTTCTCATAGATGGATGGCCTCACAGGGCTAATGAGCTCCATCTGCCCGGGGGACTGGGAATCGAACCTGGGTCGCAGCGGTGAGAGTCCTGCATGCTAACCACTAGGCCACCAGGGGTCCCCCTCTGCTCTTCCACATCTTCATAAATGACTTGGACACAGGACTGGAAGGGACACTAAGCAAGTTTGCAGATGACACAAAACTGGGAGGAGCTGCTGACTCCTGCAAAGGCAGGGAGGCCCT
>NW_020927214.1:0-5704 GCF_003984885.1 Neopelma chrysocephalum
TGAATTGAGTTCATTTTGCCTTGCTGGTTAACTTTTAAACCAGCACATTTTTGGCGCCCAAACGTTGGGGCAGAGAGAGAGAAGTCAGAATCACAATTTCATTTTAAACATCTGTGTATTTGGATACAGAAACTCCCCGATCAACATGTTGTTTGGTGCATTCACGTGGGTGTTTTATCTGAGCATGTTCATATTTCCACAAATGGGGAACTATTTGCCTATTTTAATGCTCTCTTTAAGACCAGGGAGAGGGATCCAAATTGCTTTACTAGTATACTATGTTTATGTCATCATAACCTCAGAAGCAATGAGTTTCATTGTAAATGTGTATTCAGTCCTGTTTACCTGTCCTGGTTTAGGTTGCTACCTCTGGGGCCTCATTAAAAATTGCACCCAGCCCTTTGGGGGAACAGTGGGGAATGGTGGTTTCCAGCCTCTCACCTCCTTCTTCCCCTTCAGACCTGGTACAACAGTTTTTGAAAATATTGATTTTCCTTTTGATGCTAAGGACGGCATAATGTTATTGTTAGTGTTGCTCTGTCTGCTGCTCTGTCTGCTCTGTACTGTTTACACCATGCTTAGGGTCAGAACAGGGCCTTCTAGGGAGGCTGTTTAGACGCCTGTCCTGGGAATGGATAACGCTGAGTGGCACGGGAAGTGGGAGGACATCGGCCAGTATTTGGAGAAGTTTTCTCCTCCCATGATCTGGAAATTCACCCCTGAACAACTGCATGATCCTGTCAGCATGATAAAACTGGTAAAGGAAAAATGCTCTGGCAGCTCCAGAGATGGTCAGCTCACAGCAACCTGCTGGGCCCTGGCCACTGCTTACCGGGCACTGCTTGACATGGTACAGCACTGCCAGGGGGAGGAGAGAAGGAGCAAATCAACTGGCACCACGTCCACACAAACTACAGCTGAGTCGGAGGGAGTAAGAAATAAATCAACTGGCACCATGCCCACACAAACCATCGAGGAGCCAGAAGGACAACAGAAACCAATAGCAGTCGCCCCTGTCCAGAAAAGGAAATCGAAGACCAAATCAGTTCGCATAGCAAATGATGACGAAGAGGCAGGACCTTCACATCCACCGGAGGAGACAGAGCCAGAAATAATCACTCGGTCCCTATCCCTGGGTGAGCTACGTGAGCTCCGGAGAGAGTTCACACGGCAGGCGAACGAGTCCATCCTGACCTGGCTGCTCTGAATCTGGGATGGCGCCGCTAACGACACAATTCTAGATGGAAGTGAAGCAAGACAACTGGGATCCCTGTCTCGAGATGTCGTCATTGATCAGGGGATTGGAAGAAGGCAGGAAACTCTCAGCCTCTGGCGGGGACTGTTGTCCAGTGTAAGGGAGAGATACCTTTGCAAGGAGGACCTCCACGTACAGCAAGGACAGTGGAACACGATGGAACAAGGTATCCGGTGCTTGAGAGAATTGGCTGTACTGGAGATAATCTTTTCAGAGGACGAAAGATTTCCTAAAAGTCCAGATGGTGTACAGTGCACATCCCAGATGTGGTTGAAGTTTGCACGACTCGGGCCAGAAATGTATTCCCGCTACCTAGCAACGCTGCAATGGAGGGAGGGAGAGGACAAGGTTGGTGCATTGGTCAGCAAACTCAGGATTTATGAAGACACTGTCACCGCCCCATTACGAGCCCACGTCTCATCGGTGGAAACCAAACTGGCTGAACATGTCCGAAGCCTGGAAGAGAAGATTGAAGAAGGACACCAGAGGCTAAGAGAAGAAATTAAGGAAGGGATCTTCCATACCTCGCCAGGACAAACAAGGGTCTCTGCTATCAGGAGCCAGCGTCCCCCAGCTAAGGAGAGAGGGTACACTCCACGTGGCAATCTATGGTTTTACCTCCAAGAGCACGGAGAAGATATGAGGAAGTGGGATGGGAAACCCACCTCTTCCTTAGCAGCCCGGGTACGTGAATTGAAAAGAGGGACAAGTACCACAAGGAACTCTTTGAGGATGAATGCTGCTCCAGTCTCTCGTAGGCAAGACTCCAGACGGCCCAGGAATGATGATATGTCTGATCCTCTTGAAGGGACTTCCAGGTCATACTTACAAGAAGAGCGCAACGAGTACCATGACCAGGACTAGGGGTGCCCTGCCTCTAGCCAGGTAGAGGAGAGGGACAATCGAGTCTATTGGACAGTGTGGATTCGGTGGCCTGGCACATCAGAGCCACAAAGATATAAGGCTTTAGTTGACACCGGCGCACAATGTACTTTGATGCCATCAAGATACGTAGGGGCAGAATCCATCTCCATTTCTGGGGTAACAGGGGGATCCCAACAGCTGACTGTACTGGAAGCCGAAGTGAGCCTGACTGGGAAGGAATGGCACAGACACCCCATCGTGACTGGTCCAGAGGCCCCGTGTATCCTTGGCATAGATTACCTGAGGAGTGGGTATTTCAAAGACCCAAAAGGACTTCGTTGGGCGTTTGGCATAGCTACTGTGGAGGCAGAGGAAATTAGACAGTTGAACACCTTGCCTGGCCTCTCAGAGGACCCCTCTGCTGTGGGACTGCTGAAGGTTGAAGAACAGTTGGTACCGATAGCCACAGCAACAGTGAACAGTTGGTACCGATAGCCACAGCAACAGTGCACCGTCGGCAATACCGCACCGACCGAGACTCTGTGACTCCCATACATAAGATGATCCGTGAACTGGAGACCCAGGGGGTGGTCAGCAAGACTCGCTCACCCTTTAATAGCCCTATATGGCCAGTGCGTAAGTCCAGCGGAGAGTGGAGGCTGACGGTGGATTACCGTGGACTCAATGAAGTCACACCACCCCTGAGTGCTGCTGTGCCGGACATGCTGGAGCTCCAGTACAAGCTGGAGTCCAAGGCAGCCAAGTGGTATGCCACCATTGACATTGCCAACGCCTTCTTCTCCATTCCTTTGGCAGCGGAGTGCAGGCCACAATTTGCTTTCACTTGGAGAGGTGTGCAGTACACCTGGAATCGACTGCCTCAGGGGTGGAAACACAGTCCCAGCATTTGCCATGGACTGATCCAGACCGCACTGGAAAAGGGCGAGGCTCCAGAACATCTACAGTACATTGATGACATCATTGTATGGGGGAACACAGCGGGGGAAGTCTTCGAGAAAGGAGAGAAGATAATCCAGATCCTCCTAAGAGCTGGTTTTGCCATTAAACGAAGTAAGGTCAAGGGACCTGCTCAGGAAATTCAGTTCTTAGGAGTGAAGTGGCAAGATGGACGTCGCCTAATTCCAATGGAGGTAATTAACAAAATAGCAGCCATGTCCCCACCAACCAGCAAGAAGGAAACACAGGCTTTCCTAGGCGCTGTGGGCTTTTGGAGGATGCATATCCCCGAGTACAGTCAAATTGTAAGCCCTCTCTACCTTGTGACACGGAAGAGAAATGATTTCCAGTGGGGGCCTGAACAACAACAGGCCTTTGAACAAATCAAACAGGAGATTGCCCATGCGGTAGCCCTTGGGCCAGTAAGGACAGGACAGGACGTGAAGAACGTGCTCTACACTGCAGCCGGGAAGAATGGCCCTTCTTGAAGCCTCTGGCAGAAAGTGCCTGGGGAGACCCGAGGACGACCGCTGGGATTCTGGAGTCGGGGATACAAAGGATCTGAAGCCAGCTATACACCAACTGAGAAAGAGATCCTGGCTGCTTATGAAGGACTTCGAGCTGCCTCGGAAGTGATCGGCACCGAAGCGCAGCTCCTCCTGGCACCCCGACTACCAGTGCTGGGCTGGATGTTCAAGGGGAGAGTTCCTGCTACACATCACGCCACCGATGCCACATGGAGTAAGTGGATCGCTCTGATCACACAACGAACCCAGATAGGGAATCCTAATCGCCCTGGGATTCTGGAAATTATCACCAATTGGCCCGAAGGTGAGAGTTTTGGACTATCCTCTGAAGAAGAAGAGGAGCAGGTGACACGGGCTGAGGAGGCCCCACCATATGACAAGCTACCAGCAGATGAAAGACGATATGCGCTCTTCACGGATGGCTCCTGCCGCATTGTAGGGACAAACCGAAAATGGAAGGCAGCCGTGTGGAGTCCCACACGGCGAGTTGCAGAAGCAACCGAAGGACAAGGTGGGTCAAGTCAGTTCGCAGAGCTTAAAGCCGTTCAGTTGGCTTTGGATATAGCTGAACGAGAGAAGTGGCCAAGACTCTATATCTACACTGACTCATGGATGGTGGCCAATGCTCTGTGGGGATGGCTAGAGCGATGGAAAAAGGCCAACTGGCAGCGCCAAGGGAAACCCATCTGGGCGGCGGAGATGTGGCAGGACATCGCTGGCCGGGTAGAGAAGCATGAAGGTCGGTCACGTAGACGCTCACGTACGCAAGAAACGGGCTAATGAGGAGCATCGCAACAACGAGCAGGCGGACCGAGCTGCCAGGATTAAAGTCTCTCAGGTGGATCTGGATTGGCAACACAAAGGAGAATTATTTCTGGCTCGATGGGCCCATGACGCCTCCGGTCACCAGGGGAGAGATGCAACATACAGATGGGCTCAGGACCGAGGGGTGGACTTAACCAAGGACATTGTCTCACAGGTCATCCATGACTGTGAGACATGTGCTGCCATCAAGCAGGCCAAGCGGGTGAAGCCTCTATGGTATGGTGGACAGTGGTCAAAGTACAGGTATGGGGAAGCCTGGCAAGTTGACTACATCACGCTCCCCAAAACCCGCCAGGGCAAGCGCTACGTACTGACCATGGTAGAAGGAAGTACTGGATGGCTGGAGACATACCCCGTACCTCATGCCACTGCCCGGAATACCATCCTGGGCCTTGAAAAACAAGTCCTGTGGCGACACGGCACCCCGGAGAGAATTGAGTCTGATAATGGGACCCATTTCAAGAATGGCCTCGTAGACACCTGGGCCAGAGAGCACGGCATTGAGTGGGTGTATCATATCCCCTACCATGCACCAGCTGCTGGAAAAGTTGAACGGTACAACGGACTGCTGAAAACCACCCTGAAGGCACTGTGTGGGGAGACTCTCAAACACTGGGAGCTGCATTTAGCAAAGGCCACCTGGTTGGTCAACACGCGAGGCTCCATTAATCGAGCTGGCCCTGCCCAATCAGAACCTTTGCATACTGTAGATGGAGATAAAGTCCCCGTGGTGCATATGAGAGGTATGTTAGGGAAGACTGTTTGGATTAGTCCCACCTCAAGCAAAGGCAAACCCATCCGAGGGATTGTTTTTGCTCAAGGACCTGGTTTCACCTGGTGGGTAATGCAAAAAGATGGGGAGACACGTTGTGTACCACAAGGGGACCTAATTTTGAGTGAGAATGGTCCGTAATGTTTCATTGTACATATGTGTATATAGTTTTAAAGAGACATAGTTTTTAAGGGGGTTAATTTGGGCATGACATGGATGGCATAGAATAAGGGGTGGATAATGTCCTGGTTAGAACGGCTGGGACCAATTCATCCCTGGATGGGTGTAACCCAAAACTGTGTATTCTATAGCCTCCATGCCATTTCCCAAAAACTGCTGTCAGTAGAGGCCTGCAAGGTGGGAAGATGTTCCTGTACCCTTTTATGGAATTCCCCGCTCTGATATCCTTATATGGAATTCCCCGCTCTGATAAGAGGGACTGAGCATCCACATGCCTTTTTATGGAATTCCCTACTCTGAGGGAGGGACTGAGCACTCCCGCCT
>NW_020927215.1:0-429 GCF_003984885.1 Neopelma chrysocephalum
TCTGAGGGAGGGACTGAGCACTCCCGCCTGAACTGGAGAGTATATAACTGGGAGTTTCAGAGCCTTGGGGCTCTCTCTCGTGGGACCCAGAGGAAGACAGCAGACCACCGCTGCTCCCAACCAGGCTGAGACCACCACCCTCAACTGGACTGCAATCACCACTTCTGACCAGACTGCAGCAGCTCTCCCACCAGCAGGTTTTATCCCCTCTCCCTTTGCTTTGGACTCGGGGGTGGGCCAAGGTACACCACTTTTGTTCATACCCCAGGGTGCTGGGTTTGTACATTTGGGTTTTGTGGGTTAAAACCAATTGTCTGTCTGTATAATTGTACTTATTGCATTATTTTAATAAATTGTTATTCTGACTTATAAATCTCTCTTTTGAATTGAGTTCATTTTGCCTTGCTGGTTAACTTTTAAACCAGCACA
>NW_020927216.1:0-811 GCF_003984885.1 Neopelma chrysocephalum
TCCTCCTGGGGCTGCAGGTGGTCAGCCTGACTAGGGCAAAGAGGAGGAGGATGAAGAGTGGGGACCACAGTGACAATTTCTGTCCCTGCACTTTGGATGCTTGTAGGGAAAGGTGGGCACGAATGGTGGGGCTCTGCTCTGAGTCCTCTCCTGGCTCCCTGTTCTTGCACTTTTAACCCTCTGACCTTCGTCCTTTTCTCCCTTGAATTGTTCCTGTTTCTGCTGTTTTCCTTTACACACCCCACTCCAAGAGCTATATGGTTTAGTTAGGTCAGCTGACACCCAAACTGAGGGGTAGGGTTTTCCCCAGCGATCCTTGGCTGGTGGCCACATAATTAAAAGCAGTGGGGGAGCGGCGACAGGAACCCAATCTGGCATTAATGAGAGTGAGAGGTTGTTGCGTGACCGGCTGTGCAGGAGGAGCCCGGCCAAACAGCGGCACAACAAATGGCGCCGCTCCCCCACTGCTTTTAATTATGTGGCCACCAGCCAAGGATCGCTGGGGAAAACCCTACCCCTCAGTTTGGGTGTCAGCTGACCTAACTAAACCATATAGCTCTTGGAGTGGGGTGTGTAAAGGAAAACAGCAGAAACAGGAACAATTCAAGGGAGAAAAGGACGAAGGTCAGAGGGTTAAAAGTGCAAGAACAGGGAGCCAGGAGAGGACTCAGAGCAGAGCCCCACCATTCGTGCCCACCTTTCCCTACAAGCATCCAAAGTGCAGGGACAGAAATTGTCACTGTGGTCCCCACTCTTCATCCTCCTCCTCCTGGGGCTGCAGGTGGTCAGCCTGACTAGGGCAAAGAGGAGG
>NW_020927217.1:0-320 GCF_003984885.1 Neopelma chrysocephalum
GAATGTGGTGGAATATTGCTATAATACAATAATGTTTTTAAAACAAACAAAAAAATAATTTCCTATAAATTGTGCCTTCTGCCTTTCAAAGAGGTTTGGAAATTATTTTTTTGTTTGTTTTAAAAACATTATTGTATTATAGCAATATTCCACCACATTCTTGCCAAGTTTCTCATTAGTATCAGCAGCATCCAACACAATCTACCTCTCCCTCTGCTCAGCAAGCTGCCTTCTTAGTGGATGATGAAACTTGGCACGAATGTGGTGGAATATTGCTATAATACAATAATGTTTTTAAAACAAACAAAAAAATAATTTCC
>NW_020927218.1:0-566 GCF_003984885.1 Neopelma chrysocephalum
AAGAAGATCACCCACGGGAACGTCTCTGCCAAGAAGGTGCTGCTGGCGCGGGAGGGGGACGCGGCCACAGGGACCCCCCCGTTCATCAAACTCAATGACCCCGGGGTCAGCGTCACCGTCCTGGCCCCTGACAGTGAGTGCTGGGGGGTCCTGGGGGGTCTGGGATTGCTGAGCCCCCCCCAGGTGCTGAGCAGGGTCGTCCCCTCCAGTGCTGGTGCAGAGGATCCCCTGGGTGGCCCCCGAGTGTGTCCGGGATCCCAAGAGTCTGGCGCTGCCCGCTGACAAGTGGAGCTTCGGGGCGACCCTCTGGGAGATCTTCAGTGGTGGGAACATGCCCCTGAGCCTGCTGGAGCCCCAGAAGGTGAGGCTGCCCCAGGCCCCTGCATCCTGACCCTCCTGATCCTTCCCAGTGCATCCCATCCCTCCTGCCCCGTCCCGCTGCAACTCGACCCTTCTTCTCCATCCCTCCTGCCCCATCCTGCTGCATCCCATCCCTCCTGCCCCATCCTGCCCCATCCCATCCCTCCTCCCCCATCCTGCTGCATCCCATCCCTCCTGCCCCATCC
>NW_020927219.1:0-538 GCF_003984885.1 Neopelma chrysocephalum
AAGAAGATCACCCACGGGAACGTCTCTGCCAAGAAGGTGCTGCTGGCACGGGAGGGGGACGCGGCCACAGGGACCCCCCCATTCATCAAGCTCAACGACCCCGGGGTCAGCGTCACCGTCCTGGCCCCTGACAGTGAGTGCTGGGGGGTCCTGGGGGGTCTGGGATTGCTGAGCCTCCTCCCAGGTGCTGAGCAGGGTCGTCCCCTCCAGTGCTGGTGCAGAGGATCCCCTGGGTGGCCCCCGAGTGTGTCCGGGATCCCAAGAGCCTGGCGCTGCCCGCTGACAAGTGGAGCTTCGGGGCGACCCTCTGGGAGATCTTCAGTGGTGGGAACATGCCCCTGAGCCTGCTGGAGCCCCAGAAGGTGAGGCTGCCCCAGGCCCCTGCATCCTGACCCTCCTGATCCTTCCCAGTGCATCCCATCCCTCCTGCCCTGTCCCGCTGCAACTCGACCCTTCTTCTCCATCCCTCCTGCCCCATCCTGCTGCATCCCATCCCTCCTCCCCCATCCTGCTGCATCCCATCCCTCCTGCCCCATCC
>NW_020927220.1:0-486 GCF_003984885.1 Neopelma chrysocephalum
GGTGCTGAACAACTTAAAGACTAAAGGACAAACAACTCTGAAGTGCCAAGATGCTTTTCCCTCTAAGGAGGAGGATGGAAAATGTGGCACAAAGGCTCCACTCAAAGCAGATGCAGGAAGTCCTGGAGGAGGGCTGGGAGGGGAAATGGGGGTAGGAATGGGGTGACCATACAGAGGTTTGCAGAAGTTACCCAAACTACTGTAAATACTGCATTTATACTCACAAAACAGCAGGGCAGAGATACAAATCCTGATGAGAAATCTTTGGCCTGGGACATGGAGAACTCCAGTACAGAGTCTGAACGACAGTTCGTGAACTAATCCTCAGAGTGAAGGGTGGAATGTAAGGAGCTGAAAAATCCCACGTGTGGCACTCCAGCTATTTTGTACCACTCTCACTCTGAGGATTAGTTCACGAACTGTCGTTCAGACTCTGTACTGGAGTTCTCCATGTCCCAGGCCAAAGATTTCTCATCAGGATTTGTA
>NW_020927221.1:0-544 GCF_003984885.1 Neopelma chrysocephalum
TGGAGTTCTCCATGTCCCAGGCCAAAGATTTCTCATCAGGATTTGTAGCTCTGCCCTGCTGTTTTGTGAGTATAAACGCAGTATTTACAGTAGTTTGGGTAACTTCTGCAAACCTCTGTATGGTCACCCCATTCCTACCCCCATTTCCCCTCCCAGCCCTCCTCCAGGACTTCCTGCATCTGCTTTGAGTGGAGCCTTTGTGCCACATTTTCCATCAACCTTCTTAGAGGGAAAAGCATCTTGGCACTTCAGAGTTGTTTGTCCTTTAGTCTTTAAGTTATCCAGCACCAGGTTGAGGTTACTTGTGTTGGAACAAGGTGCTGAAAAGGAAACATTTGCAGAAGTTAGAAAGCAAAAACATATAACATCATTAAAGGTGAATATTGACTGGTGTCTTTGGGTGTGGGTTTGTCTGCTGAGGTCAGCAGTTAAACCACAGTTGTTCTAGTGTGTGTTAATCTATACAGGATGAAATGTTGGGACACTGACAGAAAATAAGCCGCTGCTGGTTGGGAAATATTAAAATGAACTAATTGTTTCTTTT
>NW_020927222.1:0-544 GCF_003984885.1 Neopelma chrysocephalum
TGGAGTTCTCCATGTCCCAGGCCAAAGATTTCTCATCAGGATTTGTAGCTCTGCCCTGCTGTTTTGTGAGTATAAACGCAGTATTTACAGTAGTTTGGGTAACTTCTGCAAACCTCTGTATGGTCACCCCATTCCTACCCCCATTTCCCCTCCCAGCCCTCCTCCAGGACTTCCTGCATCTGCTTTGAGTGGAGCCTTTGTGCCACATTTTCCATCAACCTTCTTAGAGGGAAAAGCATCTTGGCACTTCAGAGTTGTTTGTCCTTTAGTCTTTAAGTTATCCAGCACCAGGTTGAGGTTACTTGTGTTGGAACAAGGTGCTGAAAAGGAAACATTTGCAGAAGTTAGAAAGCAAAAACATATAACATCATTAAAGGTGAATATTGACTGGTGTCTTTGGGTGTGGGTTTGTCTGCTGAGGTCAGCAGTTAAACCACAGTTGTTCTAGTGTGTGTTAATCTATACAGGATGAAATGTTGGGACACTGACAGAAAATAAGCCGCTGCTGGTTGGGAAATATTAAAATGAACTAATTGTTTCTTTT
>NW_020927223.1:0-467 GCF_003984885.1 Neopelma chrysocephalum
CCAGTCTTGAGCTAAACTAGATGCATATGTTTTGGTTTTTTTCCCCACTAGTTGTTTCTACTAAGTTAACCTGTATTATCTGCATCACCTAGTTAGTAATTTTTACAGAAGCTGGTAATTCTGGACACAGGGTTCACATGAAAATGTAAAATATTAACTTGCATTACTTCTAGTTAAGTAGCTTTTAGATTTGGCCAAAAGCCAATTGTATTTCTCAGCTACCCATCAAACTTATACAGCTCCAAGTTTATATTAATTTTCTTAGCCTAGCTGTATAAGTTTGATGGGTAGCTGAGAAATACAATTGGCTTTTGGCCAAATCTAAAAGCTACTTAACTAGAAGTAATGCAAGTTAATATTTTACATTTTCATGTGAACCCTGTGTCCAGAATTACCAGCTTCTGTAAAAATTACTAACTAGGTGATGCAGATAATACAGGTTAACTTAGTAGAAACAACTAGTGGGG
>NW_020927224.1:0-529 GCF_003984885.1 Neopelma chrysocephalum
CCCCCCCCCCAACAAAAAAAACCTCAGGGAGAAGAGGGAGAAAAAAACTAAGAAAAACCCGAAAACGAGAGAGAGGACAACCAAACTTATATATATAAATATATTTACACTTATATACAATTTCACAAGGGAAAGGGGAAGGGGAAAAAAGAACAAAACTATAATAAAATATATATATATATATATCCCAATCAGTAGCCCGAGATCTAGTAACTAAAGAACAAAAGAGTTAGCAAAGAAGATATCTCACTACTCTCCTGGGACAACCGAGAGTCGCTCCGGAACGATCGCCGGCAACCTCTGTCTCCCAAGGTCGGCAAGGCCTAGCCAGGCCTCGCTCCCCAACACGACAGACTCAACAGCAGGGAACCTGCACCTCCAAGCCGCCGGAAGGAAAGAGAGTGAAGGCCTCTCCTCCTCTCTTCTTATAGTCTGGCTTACGTAAAAATCGTAGGGAATACTGGGTAAATCTGGACCCTTCCTTGGTTACAAACTGGTCACCAAGGAAGGCCTAGCCCAAACCACCACA
>NW_020927225.1:0-2894 GCF_003984885.1 Neopelma chrysocephalum
TTGGTTACAAACTGGTCACCAAGGAAGGCCTAGCCCAAACCACCACATTCTCCACCCCTTATTCCATACTATTTTTACGTAACACCTGTATCTCACGTTCGCCTACATCCCGCGCGCATATATACATATATACATATATATATATAGTTCTTGTTGGTCTTTCGGCGCAGTTGTCTCGTCGTTGGAAAACCAATACCGATGTCAGTTCAATTCAGTCCAGATCTTTGGTCTCCTCAGTCACAACTACAGTTCTGATTTATGGCTGTTTCATTGTTCTGGGCTGTCTCATCACTGGATACCAGCAACAGCTTAGTTCAGGTCTCTCTCTCTCTCTCATCTGGTGGCTGGTTTCCTGTAAAAACACAACTCAGGACATACAATTAGTTTTTCCCCAAGGCTAAATTTCCTTGAGGCACACATTGGATGACTCCATCCTTCCTCATTATCCACCACGTATGTCCTGGCCCTTGAGCAAAGACAATCCCACGAATGGGTTTGTCTTGGCCTGAGGCAGGGGTAACCCAAACAGCTTTCCCTAGCATTCCCCTCAAATGGATTGCTGGAACTTTATCTCCATCAACAATGTGAAGGGATTCTGCTTGTGCGGGGCCAGCTCGATTGACAGAACCCCTGGTGTTAACTAGCCAGGTAGCCTTGGCTAAGTTCTTGTCCCAGTTTTTATAAGTTCCCTCACCTAGTGACTGTAGAGTTGTCTTCAACAGTCCGTTATATCTTTCAACCTTCCCAGCAGCTGGTGCATGATAGGGAATGTGGTACACCCATTCGATACCATGTTCCCTCGCCCAAGTGGTGACTAATTCATTTTTGAAATGAGTCCCGTTGTCCGACTCAATACGTTCTGGGGTCCCGTGTCTCCACAGGACTTGCTTTTCAAGGCCCAAAATGGTATTCCGTGCCGTTGCGTGGGGCACTGAAAAAGTTTCTAGCCATCCCGTTGTTGCTTCCACCATGGTAAGTACATAGCACTTACCTTGGCGAGTCTGTGGCAGTTTGATATAATCAACCTGCCATGCCTCTCCATACTTATACTTATCCCATCGTCCACCATACCACAGGGGCTTCAGTCTTTTTGCCTGCTTAATAGCGGCACAAGTCTCACAATCATGGATAACTTCAGAAATTATATCCATGGTTAAATCCACCCCTCGGTCTCGTGCCCATCTGTGGGTGGCATCTCGGCCCTGATGACCGGAAGCATCATGGGCCCATCGAGCCAGAAACAGCTCTCCCTTCTGCTGCCAGTCTAGGTCTACTTGTGACACTCCTATCTGTGCAGCTCGGTCCGCTTCTCTGTTGTTATCGTGTTCTTCATTAGCTCGCTTCTTGGACACATGGGCATCTACATGGTGGACTCTCACATTCAGATTCTTCGCTCTGGCAGCGATGTCCTGCCACAAGTCAGCAGCCCAGATGGGTTTTCCTCCACGCCTCCAGTTCATCTTTTTCCATCGGTCTAACCATCCCCATAGGGCATTGGCTATCATCCACGAGTCAGTGTAGAGGTAGAGCCTTGGCCATCCTTCTCGTTCGGCAATGTCCAGGGCCAATTGGACGGCTTTGAGCTCTGCAAATTGACTCGACTCGCCTTGACCCTCAGCAGCTTCTGCCACTCGTCGGGTGGGACTCCAAACAGCTGCTTTCCACTTCCGGTTCTTTCCTACAATACGGCAAGAACCATCAGTGAAAAGGGCATAACGCCTTTCTTCATCTGGCAGCTGATCAAATGGCGGAGCTTCTTCAGCTCGGTTCACTGGCTCTTCTTCTTCTTCTGCCAGACTGAAGTTCCCACCTTCAGGCCAATTTGTGATAAACTCCAGAATTCCAGGGCGATTTGAGCTTCCCAATCGTACACGCTGCGTAATCAAGGCTATCCACTTGCTCCATGTAGCATCGGTGGCATGATGTGTAGGGGGCACCTTCCCTTTGAACATCCAATTCAGGACTGGTAGTCGAGGTGCTAGGAGGAGCTGTGTTTCAGTGCCAATCACTTCTGAGGCTGCTTGTATGCCTTCATAGGCCGCCAGAATTTCCTTTTCCACAGGAGTGTAGTTGGCTTCAGAACCCCTGTAGCTTCGGCTCCAGAAGCCAAGTGGTCGCCCTCGCGTCTCACCAGGCACCTTTTGCCAGAGGCTCCAGGAGGGACCTTTATCTCCAGCTGTAGTGTAAAGTACGTTCTTCACGTCTGGTCCCGTCCGAACTGGTCCAAGAGCCACGGCATGTGCAATCTCTTGTTTGATCTGTTTAAATGCCTGTTGCTGTTCAGGACCCCATTGAAAGGTATTCTTTTTACGGGTCACAAAGTGAAGAGGGCTCACAATCTGGCTATACCCAGGGATGTGCATTCTCCAGAAGCCTATGGCCCCCAGGAAAGCTTGTGTCTCCTTCTTGTTGGTGGGTGGAGCCATGGCTACAATCTTATTAATGACATCTGTTGGTATCTGACGTCGTCCATCTTGCCATTTCACCCCTAGGAATTGGATCTCTCTGGCAGGTCCCTTGACCTTATTCTTCTTAATGGCGAAACCGGCATCAAGGAGAATCTGGATGATTTCCTCTCCTTTCTCGAAAACTTCTTCCGCTGTGTCCCCCCATACAATGATGTCATCAATGTACTGGATATGTTCTGGGGCCTTGCCCTTCTCCAGTGTGGCCTGAATCAGTCCATGGCAGATTGTCGGACTGTGCTTCCACCCCTGGGGCAGTCGGTTCCATGTGTACTGCACACCTCTCCACGTGAAAGCAAACTGTGGCCTGCACTCCGCAGTATAAGGTGATATGGTTTGAAGCTGGCTCCCTGCCAAGTCTCCAAACCTTACCACCAGAAGTCCCCCCCCCCAACAAAAAAAACCTCAGGGAGAAGAGGGAGAAAAAAA
>NW_020927226.1:0-7305 GCF_003984885.1 Neopelma chrysocephalum
AGATAAGATAAAGGGAGCAGATCCTTTAATAAGTCCATAGGCCTAGAGGAATACATACCACGCGCCCTCTCTCAGACACTGGTTCTATGATTCTATTATAAGGTCCATCCAATCCCAATTTGTCCAACCCCCGGTTATGCCCCCCGACACGCCCCTTCGGGAATTGAGTCTGGCGGCGTTTGGAACCCCTTCTTCCTCATCTTCATCTTCTTCAAAGCACATACAATCCTTGGAGTTCTTCCAAAGTTCTGGGCTTGAAGGTCACTGTGTCTGTGTGATATCTTCTGGTCCAGGCATTAGGGTGTTTTTCTACAATTCTACCTTGAAAAGAAGACTAAACACGCTAATGGAATTTTAGAGGGATTGATATGAAATGGGGTAGTAGGGTTGTGTATGTCTAAACATTATGCTACAGGGTAAGGGATATAATACAGCTACATTAAAATCTACATTCACTGCACATCTACTTCTAAAATCTATAAAAGTTAAAAAATAAAAAAAACCCTCTGAGGCATGAGTCCCCCCTTTAGAGATGGACAAAACTCAATCTTGTCCAATCTCTACCACTTATACTTGACATTATACCAGTAAGATGAGTAATACATACATCATCGGTTCATGCAATGAGCTACTATACAAACACTAACTATGTATATCACTAACAGGAATAGCTGTTTTATCCAGGTCCAGTTCGGTAACCATGAAGTAAGTTTGCAGAGAATGTCTCCCACACCCAGTGAAACATCATCCAGAGCTACCTGATGCAGAATTTTGGTTTGCTTCTGAATTGCAGCCAAATCTTTATTAATTCTTCCACTTTGGTCTACGTAAGAACACCAACTGGTATTGATGACCGTACACATGCCTCCTTGTGAGGCTAGTAAAAAGTTGAGGGCCATTCAGTTTCGTAGTACTACATGAAACAAACTATGGACTTCCTCTTGTAAAGCCATGATTGCATCTGAAGCCTGATTTTGAATATGTTCAATAACAGCTGAGATGTTAACAATTGCCTTTTCCAATTCACTTGCTCCTAGAGATGGGATCAGGGCCCTAACCATACTGTGAAAAAACGTGGGATGTTCAACAAGGGGATTGTTGGTTCTTTTTACCCTTCTTGGATAAGTTCTTTCCCATTCTCTTTGTTCATCAATTTGGTCGAGGACTGTTATGTTCAGGATTATAGCCCCAAGGGCACAGGCCCAATCTTTATTGAGGGGCAAAACTTTCCAGGCTTCCTTTTCACAGATTCAGTACCATGTTGAACCCTGCGGAGGAATTAATCTCCAGGGTGTCTGTGCCATCTTTATTACAGTTTCTGGTTTTATCCCCTTTTTGGATCTGTCTTTATCACAATAGGGAGGTAGAGTGATCTTTCCTGTAGCCTTAACAAACATTCAGGGAACTGCACAATTTTCTTGATCACGAATTACGTTGCTTAGGGCTATCGGATAATAGGCCTCAATAACCCATCTCCAGGTCCCTGGGCTGATCGTTTGTGGGGTTTCCCCGAGTCCAACAGTCATGCCATAGTATGTCTTATTTAACAAAAGCCAATTCGGGGCCAGTTGCTATCCTCCTCATCAATTGCTGGCATTTGAGTACAAATCCAGCAGTCATTTTTGAGAAGGATTTTAGATACATTTTGGACTAGAGCTGTGGCTATATTAATATAATATAAAAAGGTATGACTCGGCTGGGAGGTGGCATGCAGCCAAATCTGTTTATTTCAAAGAAAAGTCTTCCTTTTAACCTCTCCAGAGGACATGTGACCGTCTGGCCAATGACAGCACAGCACACACTGCACATGTGCCTCTGCAGTCCATCTAGGAACTCCAACTCCCATGATGCACCCCTTGCATCCCTTGGGACCCATCCCCAACATAGGGCCACATGTAACTTTTGGTTCCAAACCCGAATCATAATTACTGACTGTACAGATAACATACACAAAAGAAACAGTCTAGGCCACATCCTCTTCATCTATGTCAGGCTCTGATTTGCTAGTTGTTCCAGGAACCGAAGCTTTCTTAACTCTGGAGTAATGAAACCAGGGTCCTTTGCCAGCAACTTTGATGGCAGTGAGGGAAGTCGGCAGGACTTGGAATGGTCCTCTCCACTTGGCTCGTAGTGGGTCACTGTTCCACCATTTAATGTAGACACAGTCTCCAGGCTGGAACTGATGAGCAGGGGTGTTCAATCCTATGGGTCTGGATAACTCAACAAATCTATGGAATTTCTGTAAAGTAGAGCTTAGAGCCATTAAATACTTTTGTAGATCAGCTCTCCCCCTCATGTGAATGTCCCCTGGAATGTGCAGAGCTTGGTATGGTCTCCCACATAATATTTCATAAGGACTTAGGTTATCTCTCTGTTTTGGTTGTATGTGAATACTCAGCAAAGTCTGAACCCATGACATGGATGTTTCCTGACATATTTTACCAATTTCCATTTTAACAGTACCATTTATACATTCTACTTTGCCACTTGCCTGAGGTCTGTAGGGAGTATGCAGGCCCCAGACAATTCTCAGGACATGACAAACCTCCTTCACTACTGTTGCAATGAAATGTGTCCCTCTATCTGATGACATTCCTAGAGGAACTCCAAACCTTGCAATTATATGATTGAGCAAAGCTTTTTCCACTTCCTTGCTGTGTTAGTGAACCAGGGGTAAGCTTCAGGCCATCCATTGAAGGTGTCAACCAGTACTAGTATGTACTTGTATCCCTCCCTGAGTGGTAACTCAGCAAAATCTATTTGCCAATTATCTCCTGGAAGGTCCCTGGCCTTTGTTGCCCCCAGCACCACTCTCTTAGTTGTATCAAGATTGTTTTGCCTGCAGATTTCACATTTACTTACAATGGATCGCACAACTTTGGTCATACCTGTCCCTATTACTACCTTCTTCAAATGTTTTAGAAGATTTTCTGTTCCTCAGTGGGTAGCCTCATGTTCCCGCAGAGCTATCTCCCTAAGAAGTTGGGGTGTGATCACAACCTGTCCTGTAGGTGTAACAGCCTATCCACTTTCTTTGATTTCAGCATTAAGGGACTTAAATAACTGGTGGTCTTTCTCATCATATTTTGGGGTGAACCCTGTCAGATCAATTTCTTTCTGTGGTATTACTGCTAGGATACCTTTTTCTGCAGCCCCTTTTGCTGCCTGGTCAGCAAAATGATTTCCCGATTCGGGAGTTGTTTTCCCCTTTTGATGAGATCTGCAATGCATGATAGACACTTCCTCTGGTTTCCAAATACTCTGCAGGAGTGCATGGATTTGGTCAGCATGTTTGATCCCACTGCCTTGGGCAGTTAGTAGCCCTCTCTTTTTCCAGATGGCTCCATGGGCATGTACAACACTGAATGCGTACTTAGAATCAGTCCAGATATTTAACTTCTTTCCTTTGCTCAGTTCTAGAGCTCTTATCAGTGCAATGAGTTCTGCTTTTTGGGATGGCACATCTGCTGGCAAGGCCTTCGTCTTGATTACTTCACCCTTGGTTGTCACTGCATACCCTGTCATTCTCTTACCATCCCGCATGAAGCTGCTTCCGTCTGTGTACAGTTCTCAGTCCGCGTTTTCCAGAGGCACGTCCTTCAGGTCTGGTCTGCTGGAATAGGCCTCCTCGATGGTCTGCAAACAGTCATGCTCAGGCACACTGTCAGTCAATGTTGAGGACAGAAACATAGGAGGATTTACAATAGATGTTGTTTTCAGGGTAACATCATCCTGTTCCAACAACACAGCTTGGTATGTAAGCATTCTGCTAGGGGACAGCCAGTGGCCCCCCTTCTGCTCAAGCACAGCTTGGACTGCATGGGGTACATACACGACAATGTGCTGCCCAAGGGTGAGTTTTCAGGCCTCCTGGATCAGGATAACAGTTGCTGCTACAGCTCTCAGACACCCCGGCCATCCTTGGCTAACACTGTCTAGGTGTTTGGAGAAGTAGGCCACAGCCCTTTGCTGGTTTCCCAGGGTCTGTGATAATACCTCCAGAGCAACATTTAGTTGCTCATATGTAAACAGTTCAAAAGGCTTAGTTAGGTCTGGTAGTCCTAATGCTGGAGCTGACATTAAAGATTGCTTCAGCTGTTTAAACGCGGCTCTGGTCTCATCTGTCTATGTTACAACTCCTTCCCTGGCCACTTTTAGTGTTCCATATAGGGGTTTGACTAGTAACCCATAGTTAACTTTTCACAGGTGACACCATCCTATCATTCCTAGGAATGCCTGCATTTCTCGTACGGTGTGGGGCTCTGGGAGACTACAAATGGCTTCTTTCCAGTCTGTGCTGAGCCATTGATGTCCATGGTAGATCTCAAGCCCCAAATAGATGACTTTCTCCTTTGCAATCTGTGGTTTCTCTTTCGAGACCCTATACCCACTTAGTCCCAAAAAGTTTAAAAGACTTACAGTGAACTCAGTGCATTCGTCCCAACTTTTGGCAGCAATTAGTATGTCGTCTACATATTGCAGGACAACTCCTTCTGGCTGCTGCCTTCTCTGGTCCTCCAGTTCTTTTGCCAGGTGGTTTCCAAATATCGTTGGGCTGTTCTTGTACCCCTGTGGTAGAACTGCCCAGGTGACTTGAGTTCTTCTCCCTGTCTCAGGATTTTCTCATTCAAAAGCAAAAAGTTCTTGACTGTCCTTATGTACGAGAATGCAGAAGAAGGCATCCTTGAGATCAAGCACAGTAAACCACCCTAAATCATCTGTTAATGTGGTCAATAAGGTATAGGGGTTGGCTACTACTGGGTATATGTCCTTGGTTATTTTGTTGATTGCCCTCAGATTGTGGACCAATCGATAGCTCTTACCATCAGCCTTCTTTACCGGTAGGATAGGGGTGTTGAATTTGGACTCACGTTCTACCAATAACCCAAATTTGAGAAACTTTTTAATTATGGATGCTAATCCTTTACAGCTTTCTAGCTTCAAGGGGTATTGTTTTTGTCTTACCGATGTTGCTCCTGGTTTGAGTGTGATGCTTACAGGCTCTGCTTGTTTGGATCTCCCAGGACACTCACTAGCCCATACTATAGGGATGACAGCATTCTCAATCTCTGCGGGGATCTCTCCGTGGTTCTCTTGTATGAAGAAGGTAGCTGCCTCAATATATTTAGTGTTAGGAATTATGACTTTTATTTCCCCCCCTTGCAGAATTAAATTTCAGCTTCCAATTTCTCCAATAAGTTTCTACCCAATAAAGGCTTGGGAGAGTTTGGCATATAGAGGAATTGATGAGTTACCCAGTGTTTACCTAATTTAAATCTCAAAGGTTTAAAGAAAGGCCTGGTTTCACTTACCCCTGTAGCACCAACCACAGTTATAGTATCACGACTCAATTTCCCTTCTAAGGTATTTAACATAGAATATGCTGCGCCTGTATCAACCAAGAATTCAACTTCTTCTTCCCCCAACTTAGCTATAACCAGAGGTTCTGCTGGGGAAAAATCCTCTGGTCCCCTTCATGCATCCTGGTTCACAGCCAGTTGAGGGACTGGATTTCCACTTCTTTTCAAGTCTGGACGATCCCTTTTCCAATGTCCCTTCTTTTTACAGAAAAAACATCGATCGTTTGCCCTATCATGTTGGTGATTGTATTTACAATACTTGTGGTAGGCATTATGTTTGCAGCCTTCTGTGGAGTACATGGCAGGTATCTTCCTCTAGCTTCAGCACCCTTGCCCTGCCTTTCTGATCTCTATTGCGATACACCCTCCAAGCTATATCCAATAATTCACCAATATCTTTCTTGTCCCCCACCTTCTGCGCTTTTTCCTTATATCATCCGCAGACTGGTCTATGAACAAATAGACCAAATGCTTTTTCCCCAAACCTGACTCCGTGTCTATGTCTGTATATTTTCGTATAACCTCTTTTAGCCTATTCAGAAAGTCTGTCGGGGACTCATTTCTATCTTGTTTTACTTCATACACCTTTGACCAGTTCACTGCCTTTGGAATCCCGTGCCTGAAACCATACACCACCCAGTCATGATAGCGTTTCAATGCTTCCTTTTGCTCTGGTAAATTAGGGTCCCACTTCGGGTCCTCTAGGGGGAAAATATCCTTAAGTTCCCCTGTGAGTTCTCCAGCTGTTATTAGTAGCTCAATTCCAGACCGAGCAGCTCGCTTAACCATTTCCTTCTCTGTGGAGTCAAGTAATGTATCCATCATCACTTCTAAATCACACCAATCTGGATTTTGTGTTCTAATTGCTCTTTCCACATAATTAGCCACTTTATCTGGGTTATCTCTATATGCTCCGACAAAAGCTTTCCACTGCTGCAATTCAACCAGAGAAAAAGGAACCTTTATTAACACTGGGCCTTGGTTACTCATAGCCTGTCTTAAAGGAGCCTCTACCACAGGTTTTTCCTTCTTTGTCCTCGTTCTTCTAGACACTGGGCTGGGATCTACTAGGGCTTCATGGACTCTCCTCCCCTTTGTTTTTGGTTTTACTACAGGAGGTTTTTCCTCCTCCGTGCTACTATCTAATTTGCCATCAGAGGCTTCTGTACTTGTGCCAGTAAAATCACTGTCTCGAGTTTCGACCTTCACGCTCGAGGGGTCAAAGGGGGGAAGACCCCGCCTTTGCCTCCTGTTGGAGGCCGGGATTGATTTGCTCTTTCTTAGAGTGCTCGTTCCCTGATGATATGGGGCGGAAGCTGGAAATTCCTCCAGTTTCTGCTTCCTCCCTTTCACAGTGGGAAATCCTCCATAACTGGGCAGCGCAGCCGAAGTGACCGTGCCCCCTGTGGTTGGAGGATAGGGACAATAAAGGACCGGGGGAGCAGGGGAAGAGGGGGTGGCTCCAGCTCCGCCCATAATGGCGGAGCCGGAGGGTCCCATGTCGGCCGGGGCGGTGATTCTGGCTGCAGGCACCGCCCCTGCTCCTCCTCCCGCGGTTCCAAGATCTACACTGATGCCTCCTATCACCACAGTGGGCGGCTCCACCCCTCTTCCCGGGGCCGTGTCCATGCCTGCAACTACTCCTATGCTGGCGGCAGCCCCCGTTGCCGTAGCAACTGCGCCGGCAGTCAGCACCACCCCTGGGGCGGCTCCAGCCAGAACCGACCCTGCAGCCCCTGAGGTGGCTGCCGCCTCCCTGCTAGCGACCGCTTCAGGCTACGGGCGACACCGCTCCCACAGCCCCTGAGGGGGCGGCCCCCCCCCAAAGCCAGAGCAGATCCCTTAGGGATCTCCTTCTCCTTGGCCAGCGTGCAACCCATGATGACAAAATACAGACAAGAGTAGCGCTGGGATTAGAACTCGCAGACCCAGGAGCTCTCTGCCA
>NW_020927227.1:0-3344 GCF_003984885.1 Neopelma chrysocephalum
AGCAGAAGTTTTAATGAGCCTACAGGATCCACACCCATGTGCATGCTTTTTGGCTCAGGTGTTACAATTTTATAATGATGTCCATCCAATCCTCGTGCGTCCACCCTCTGGCTCTGCTCTGTTTCACCCCTCAACATACCCCCTCGGGAATTGAGTCTGGGACCCCTCTGTCATCATCTTCATCAATGCATGTGTAGCCCCATGTTTACATTCCTGGGGCAGGCGTTAGGGTAGAAGACTAAACAACTAACGGTCTTAACGGAATTGATATGGGAAGAGGGTTTGATATGTACAACTGTTAGGCTCCTGCCATTACTTCTACTGGAAATACTGATAAGAGATATAATACTGTGAGAAAGATACTACAGCTACATTTAAAACCTACATTCACTACATAACTACTTCTAAAACTTAAAAAAATTAAAAAATAAAAAAAATAATAAAAACTCTGAGGCAACATCATCTTCAGACTGACCTATGAACAAATAGACCAAGTGTTTTTTCCTGAGGTCTGAATTGATGTCCACATCGGTATATTTTCATATGACCTCTTTCAGCCTATTCAATAAGTCTGTCGGGGATTCATTCTTGTCTTGCTTCACCTTATACATCTTTGACCAACTTAATGGCCAGTCTTCGCGAACAAAGATTTTTGGGAAAGGTGTTTTACCTTTCCAGCCTGCGCAATGGATTTTTTAGGTGAGACACAGCATGCGCTGAACTGAGCCCACCCTTTAATCCTAAGGTTCATCTGCCGGGGCCAAGCAAGCTTGGACAATGGCAGTGAGGTCCTCAGGATGTAGGTTTGTTTAGAGTGACCTTCTCATAGATGGATGGCCTCACAGGGCTAACGGGCTCCATCTGCCCAGGGGACTGGGATTCGAACCTGAGTCGCAGCAGTGAGGCCACCAGGGGTCCCTTGACCAACTTACTGCTTTTGGGATACCATGTCTCAAACCATACACCACCCAATCCTGATAGTTTTTCAATGCTTCCCTCTTTTCTGGTAAACTGGGATCCCATTTTGGGTCCTCTGGGGGGAATATATCCTTAAGTTCCCCTGTGAGTTTTCCAGATGCTAGTAGCAGCTCAATTCTAGACCGGGCAGCTCGCTTAACCATTTCCTTCCCAGTACTATCAAGTAATGTATCCATCATCACTTCTAAGTCATACCAGTCTGGATCTTGTGTTCTTATTGCTCTTTCCACTTAATTAGCCACCTTTTCTGGGCTATCTCTATATGCCCCCATTGAGGTCTTCCATTGTTGTAACTCAACCAGAGAAAAAAGAACTTTTATCAAGATTGGTCCTTGGTTACCCATGGCTTGTCTCAAGGGAGCCTCTATGACAGTTTTCTCCTTATTTGTCCTTGTCCTCCTAGCCACCGGACTTGGATCTGACAGAGCCTCACGCACCCTTCTCCCCCTTCCTCTGGCAGTTGCCGTGGAAACCTTCGCCTTTGTTTTTGGTTTTACTACGGGAGCTTTTTCCTCCCCTGAGGTACTGTCTGATTCGTCATCCGAGGCTTCTGTGCCTGTGTCAGTGAGATCACTATCTCTAGTTTTGAATTTCACGCTCGAGGGGTCAAAGGGGGAAGGTCTCGCCTTTGCCTCCTGTCGGAGGCCGAGAATGATCCGCTCCTCCTTGCCGTGCCCGTTCCCTGATGATATGAGGCGAGAGCTGGAAATGCCCCCCGGGGCTGCCCCCCCCCCCCCCCCCCCGCTTTCGGAATGGGAAACCCTGGATACCGAAGGCGGGCAGTCGGAATGACCGCGCCCCCCGTGTACCCGGTGGGAGGGTACGGACCGTAAGGGACTGGGATGGCTAAAGGGGAAGAAGCGACTCCAGCTCCGCCCATAATGGCAGAGCCAGAGGCTCCAATGTCGATTGAGGTGGGGACCCCGTCTGCAGGCGCCGCCCCCGCTCCTCCTCCCACATCTCCATTGGGCATTTTGCCTGTAGCTGCTGAGCTATCGTGGGCAGCCGTGTGCGAGCCGGTCGCAGCTGAGGGGCGGTCTGCGCCTGCCCCTGCCGCGGTCCCCGCTCCGTCCGTCGGAGCCGCGGCAGCTCCCATCGCCATGACCCCGGTCTCTGCTGCCTTCCTGTCTGCCGAACTCACGGCAGCTCCTGTGCCAGATCCAGACCCTGATGGTCCCGCGGCTGGACCCGATCCCACTGCGCCAGCAGCAACGCCGGCGGCAGCACCTACAGTCACGCCTGCAGCCCCTGTGGCTGCCTGGCCAGCGGCCGGCAACCTTCCCCACTGGTCCGGCAGCGCCTGCGGCTCCCGCTGGACCCGCATCCATTGCGCCTGCGGCAGGTCCCACGGCCCCGCAGGAGCGGCCGCTGCCACCACTCCAGCCGCTCGGGGAGGCCTCTCAGGTCTCCATGTAGCCACTCCAGGTGTTCCGAGGAGCTGGCCCCGCAACCTGCCATGGCCCCGCAGCCCCAGGTGGTTTAAAAAAACCAAAACCAATTCAGCATACGCTACTTCGTTCCATTGCTCCTCTTTATGAAGAATCAACATAAGCTGTAAGACTGTATTCATTTGAAAAGAGCCAAACTTCGGTCAAGTCTTCCCTCCGAGCAGCCCGTGCAAAGGCCACATAGAGAGCTTTCATAACCCCTGTCTCTTTAAAGATGTTTCAGGGCCAGTCAAATGCCTCCAGTGCTGCAAAACCAAGTCTGAAGGGGAACCTTTTGGGATCTCCTCCTTTCGGGCCTCCATACAACCCATGATGACAATTACTAGGCCAGGTACCCGGGGCCAGATTCGGACTCATGACCTCGGGATCACCCGCTCCCTCTCCAAATGCCACCACTGACCTCAGGCCAGGGCAGAGTATTTTAATACATGGAAAGGTGTCCCTCTCCTTCCTGCTGTACCAAGCCAATACAAAACCCCTTAGTAACCACAGTGGTAGATTCCACTGTCCCTGCTCTGCCTTTACCGAAGCCGCAAGGGGGGGTGTCCTCCACCCACTTCCCTTTAACTGTCCTGGGCTTCTGCCCACAGACTGGGAAAACACCAACTTTTGCAACAACACGGGCCCGAAATCTCACTTCCCAGCCTACTGTATTCCCCTATTTCCAGGAAAAACCCCTTTGCAGCTGCTAGCGAAATTACCCAAAGGAGCTGCTCTTCTATCTCACCTCCGTGTGCGGTTCTGAGGAGCTGGGCTTCTCAAGATCGGTGGATCCGGAGGAGTCACAGGTCCGGCTTTTCCACCTTTCGGAGTGCCAAAACTGTTGCCTAAAAGACCACAGAGAAAAGACTTCAGGCCAGTTTAGTGTAGAAGATAAGATAAAGGGAGCAGATCCTTTAATAAGTCCATAGGCCTAGA
>NW_020927228.1:0-478 GCF_003984885.1 Neopelma chrysocephalum
TGTGAGAAAAATCTCATTTATTGAATTTAGAAAGACGGCAAAAGTTTGCAAAACAAAAGGAATAAAACGAAAAGGAAAAATTACAACACGTGTTGGGTGTCCTAGGCACGCAGGATTCCCAGGAACACACCCTTCAATTCAAAAGTCCCGCCTTTTAAACATTCTTAAGGTTCAACCCCGTTTACGTCATAGAAGAGGCGTTCCCCTCTTTCTGGTTGGCTGTGTCGTGCTGGGAGGTGGAGTGTCCAGCAGCATGGCAGCTTCCAGGACCAGCCATGTGGTATAAGGGGTTTCCTTACCAATATTCATTTACAGTTCCCTATTCCCGTTCGCATGTTTCCCTGACACCGGTTCCAGGCTGAATCCGGCGTCTTACAGCTCCGCGATAGGCCCTATAGGTTAGTAAAGAAAAACTCTTATGTTAGTGATTTGCTAAATTCATTTGCTTGTAATAAAACCGATTCTTTATTTCCCACAA
>NW_020927229.1:0-383 GCF_003984885.1 Neopelma chrysocephalum
AGAGTAGCGCTGGGATTAGAACTCGCAGACCCAGGAGCTCTCTGCCATCTCCTTTCCTGAGTGCCACCACCGGCTTCTGCCCTAAATATAGTACTTCAACACATGGAGAGGCATCCTCCTGCTCGGGCCCCCTGGCCAACATGAAACACCTGAGTTTCCCTCTGCCCTGCCTTTACCGAAACCTCACGGCCAAAGAAGAATTTCCATCAGGATGAAATTTTCCAATCTGGAGAGTCACAGGTCCCACTTTTCCACCTTTCGGGCTTCCAAAACTGTTACCTAAAGGACCTAGGGAGAAGAAAAGACTTCAGGCCCAATTAGGTAAGGACATAAGACAGCAGAAGTTTTAATGAGCCTACAGGATCCACACCCATGTGCATGCT
>NW_020927230.1:0-3469 GCF_003984885.1 Neopelma chrysocephalum
TTCGTTGTGGGACCTCTGCGGGACCACCCCGCCGAGAGGTTCGTTGTATCTCTCATACAGCACTAGAACTTAATCTTATAAAACATTGGATTAAACACGGTAAACAACAGTCTTCCCTCAGGTACTATGAAATTCAATGTTTACTTTTTCAGTTGGCTCAATTTACTACTAGTGAGTTACTTTGAAGTATTTTTTTGAGTGTTTGGGCTCTTTTCTAGGGTCACTTTTTTGCTATCTTTTTGTCAGATTGAAAAACAAAATTTTTGTTAAAGTACTTTGACAGGTGATTGTAAGATTATTTATATGATTATTCTCAGCATTTATCAGCAGTAATGACTCCAACCTAGAACGTGATTAAGGCGAACAGAGGTCCAGTATAGCTTATACTTCCACTCTCCATGCCTATTGGGATGCAACCAATAGCAGGGGAAAAAGGATCTTCTTCGTGGCAAGTACAGGGGCTAATCTGGTCTTGCCCTCTGTCGCTCTATCGGGTGGTTTTGTAGGTTGGCTGATCAGGCTCTGCTGCTGTTTGACTGACTGCTGAGAAATGATTTTTATACTATACATTTTAGTATAGGATGCAAGTCTATTTTAACAGACAAACAACAACACGATTTGTATTTCACTCTTACGGTTTGGTTTGCGTTTACACTATTGACCTTTGTATCGATGGCTCATTTCTTGAGCTGGGAGCTCCGCTTCTTTTGCTGAGGGTCATTTTTCAGGGTTGGTTGCTTCTTAGTTACTGTAAAAGAACTTACTTTCAAGTTACATTAAGTTTTAGATATTTCTTTAGGCATTTCTTTAACACTTTTCAACAAGGTATTAATTGTTATTTTTGTTCTAAACATTAATTTCAGTCACTTTTACTGGAACAGGTTTACCCCAGCTACTACTCTCGTCTTGCATTGGGCTTCTCACTCAGATGAGAGTTAGTGGGCACGCTCACAATATTTCTTTCAAATTTGCTGTTAAAACCATTTGCCCCCAAGCATTCAGGCGATACTTTGCTCATCATATTATCTCTTTCACTTTTGCAGATTTCACTCTAGCCAACATGCTTATACACACTTTGGGATTTACACTCAATTTTCCTTTTTAAAAAAAAAACAACAAAAAAAGTTCGACCCCCAGTTCATCTTTTGAGGCACTATTGCCACCAGATCTCCACTTGCTAAGTCCATCTCTGCTATCAACAGGTCCCCCAACAGCTCCCACACCAAAATTCATTGTCTTTTTGGCAGGATGTTCTCGCTGCATTTCTAAACTTACCCACTTCACATGCTTCCCATGGACTCTTTCTCAAAGCATTCTAGTAAATTCTCTGCTATTACTATCAATAAATTGTTCACCAACTATACAACACCACATGCTAAACACACGTCAAGTACGTTCACCCCACCCCCAGGGCCTGAGACACGGCTCAGGTCTGGTTAACTCAATCACAGGACACTGATGTCTCTCTTTGGTTGCTAAGGCACTGTGGACTCTTCCTTTACTTGTCGTAGACCAGGACCTCCAGGGCTCCCCCTACAAACGCTCTCTAGTTTCTCGCTGCTTAGTCTATACACACAGACAGGGCTGTTCTTGTCAAACTTCTTACGCTTGTTGATTGCTTAGGTTTTACATTTGTCAAAGTTTTTCTGCGGGGTTTTCTGCCCCCAGAGCCAAACTAGAATTCCGGCACCGCCTCCAGGCACCACCCCTTGGCACCGCCCCCGCGGCGCCCACCTGCGCTGCAGCCAGCAGGGCCGGCTCCCTGCCGGGGCACGCCACCGGCCCCTTGCCTTGGGAACAGCTCGTTCCGGCTTTTTCTATCTCGGCCGCTTGTGGTACCGCCCCTCTGCGCTGCCTCCCCGCCCCGCGTCGCCTGTCTGCGCCGCGGCCAGCGGGGCCGGCTCCCCGCGCGCTGCGGTCAGCGGAGCCGCTGTGGTCTGCCAGAGCTGCCCCGCTCGCAGCCCATGCCGCTTGCAGTTCGTGCCAGCCAGCGCCGCAGGCATTCCGGACCACCCACAGCTCACGCCGCATCGGCGGAAGCGGCCGCGACCGCCGCCGCTACCCCTAGCACCAGCGGGGCCAGTTTGGCGGCGGCTCCGCCTCCTCTCCGGTCAGGAACTCCCCACGCCGCTCCGGCAGGGCTATGTCCCCCCGCCTCCCGCTATGGGGCCGACCTGCCCCCGCCCGTGCTCCCAGACCGAGACCCTTTCTGTTCCGCGCGGCATCGCGCCACGTGACCACCGCCATTTTCGGTGGCCACTCCGCTCTCGGTACTATGCAATCTCGGCACTGCTTCGCGGCTCCTACGGCCGCCGGTTCGCCCTGCTCCGCCGCTGCCCGGGGCACTTCGCCGCCCGGCGCCGCTCGCTCCCTCGGCACCGGCCCCTGATCAGTTAAGCTGCGGGAACCCCCGCCCCACAGGAGCCGTGTATTTCCGTCTGGCGCCGCCGGCCCCCCGGCTGGTGGTGCTGCCGGATCCCCGTCCAGCGCCACCTTTCGCTTTAGTGTACCGGCGGGCCCTTGGCCGGCACTTTACGCGTTCGCACACACCACCAGACTCCCGGCTGGCGTCGCCTCCTTTACACACGCGCTACCGGACTCTAAAGCTCCCGCGAGCGCCGTGCCAACCGCTGCCGCTGCGCCGCCCAGCTCCCGGCCGGCCCGCCTGAGATTAGCCCGTCTCCAGCCACGGGGCCGACTCGGTTCCGCCTTCTCCCCCGCGCGGCTCCCGGCCCCGGGCCGGCCCCGCGCCGCTTGGCTCCGGCTCCGGGCCGTCCCCGGGCCGCTGCTCAGCGCCTCTCGCTCCTGGCCCCTGGGCCGACCCCGCCGCGCCGCTCCGGAACACCCACGGCGCGCTGCAGCCGCTCGCCGCTCGAGCGTGCCGCCGCTCCGCTCTGCTCCGCCTCTGCCCAGAGCACTTCGCCGCCCGGCGCCGCTCGCTCACGGACCCCAGCCGCTCCGCCGGTTCCCGCCCCGCTGCGCTCGCAGCAGCCGCCTGGCTCTACTGCAAGCCGCTTGGCTCCGGCCCCGGGCCGACCCCGCCGTGCCGCTCCGGGGGTCCGAGTACTCCCCGGTCCTCCGCTCTCCCGCGCTCGCCGAAGCTTTCATTTACATTCATATACATATACACACACACACATTTCACCCAGCCCGCACGGTAGAATTTAAAGATTGTTAGTTCCTTACCGGGTTCTGTGCACAGAGTTTTAAGGGCTCCAGAGTTTTAATTTGTATACCGGCCGGGATTCCTTTCGCTTCCTTTTGTTCTACAGCCGTTCATCCCGGGTCTTTGCCGCGACCGACTCTGGCGAGGGTACAAAGCCTCCTGGGCCGCCAAAATCAGGGCGGAGCGCGCTTTCCAGGGGGTCTTGGCACCCCCAGCTGTGGTCGGCGGGCAGTTATCCCGGACGAGCCCCCAAAATTGTGAGAAAAATCTCATTTATTGAATTTAGAAAGACGGCAAAAGTTT
>NW_020927231.1:0-1367 GCF_003984885.1 Neopelma chrysocephalum
GCTAAATTCATTTGCTTGTAATAAAACCGATTCTTTATTTCCCACAATCCCCCCTTTTTCTTTTTATTCATGGTTTTATTATAAGCTTTTTGTTGATTGTTCTTAGGCTTCTTGGGTTTGTTCTTATTCAGTTATTATATCTTGTGTTTTGTCCATTGCTTTCGTTTGTTTGAGGGCTGGCCGCAAGATCATGATGTTCTGGATTCTCAGGTTTCTGGTTGTAGTGGTCTTTGGATCCATTGGCATAGTAGTACATTGTATTCTTTGGACAACACTAGAAATTAATCTCATAAAATATGGGATTAAGCAGGGTGAAAACAATAATTCAGAGATAGCTCCTAATAAGAAAAACTTCACTTGACTTTTTCTGCTTTGCTTTGGGTTTGTTGGTGGGGCAGTAACTCTGAATTCTGTGTATTCGGTTAAGTATAGGAGGTATTTTTGACTGCTTGTGAAAAAGGGGTTCCCATTTTTCCAAACACTTCATTCTAATTGATGTAAAGCTTCTTTATAATAAGCATTGTGGTAACATTTTGGACAGTCGCTCTCAACTGTAATAATTATCAGTTGTAATACTATTATAGTAAGCAGAGGTCCAGTATGACATGTGCCTCCACTCCCCATTGCCTATTGGTTTGCAGCCAATAGCAGGGTAAAAGATCTTCTTTGTGGCAGGTACAGAGGCCAATCTGGTCTTGCCCTCTACTATGTTCTTTTTAATGGTTGGTGAGAGCTATTATATTCTTTGCCCGCATAAGTTTTCTCTTGTGATAACTGTATTATTTAGTTCGCAATGCTTCATATAAAGAGGTAATATATTTGCAATTATTATGTTTTAATTCCACTGTGAAATGTAAATCTATCTTTTGTGTTTATATCTTGTTCTCCAAGCTAAGCTTGTATTTATTTTACTAATTTCTTTATTGGTGACTTTTTTCTATGAACTAGAGATCTCACTTTGTTCTACAGTAAGATGATGTCTTTTTGTAATGTTATTTCCTAGACACTAAGGTCTTTATAAGTGCTAATTACAGTTAGTATCAAAACAAGAAAACTCTCTCCGCAGCACTCAAGACAGTGAGAAAACTTCTCTCACAGCAATTACACCAAACATCTAAAGGTATATTTCACACACTCTGCACTCACCAAACTCTTGGAATCAAAAGACCATTCACACAGTTCATATCCCTCTGTGTCTCCCGTATCGGGAGTAGGAATTGAATTACGGGAAAAGTCTCGCCCCCTCTAGGAGCTACGCCACGGGACCACCCCACCCTAGGGCTGTACTGCTGCTCCAGCCCGTGCCTTGTGGCGTTGTGGGGGACCTCTGCGGGACCACCCCGCCGAGAGGTTACTTGTGGGACCTC
>NW_020927232.1:0-1628 GCF_003984885.1 Neopelma chrysocephalum
GTGTCAGGCACTGCTCCAGTCCCTCTCCAGCATTCCCGAGGCTCTGGGCAGCGCGGGGAAGTCTCGGCTGTGCAGGGATGTTCCTACAAACCACAGAGCTCTGCCGACCCTCCCGGCCTCCTGCAGAGCTCCAGGACCCCCTGTGACCCCAGCAGAGGAGATGCAGCTCCCTGGGATCGTTGGAGACGGTCGGGAAAACCAATGGGATGCAAAGAGAGAAAAAAAATTCCTCCTCTCCACAAGCAAGAGAGAAACCAAAACCAGGAAGTGTTTTCCCTCAGAGGATCCCACTGGAGTCCTCCTGCTGCACTTGGTGGCTCTGGTGACGCCACTTTTTATTGGATTTGGTGGTAAATCCAATTAAAATTGGGCCACAAAAGGTCATTTCAATCCAAGAACCGACCCAGCAGCTCTTCCCTCATGGAGATGTCGGAGTCGGACACAGGGATGTGAAAAGTTTCTCTGGAAGCTTTTCAGCCCAGGAATGGGTGGGATCATCCTCTGCCCACAGATGAGCTGGTCCATGGCAAATGAACCCCGGGAGCACCCCGGGGACCTCCCTGCCCTGGTCAGTCCCATCCTGACACCCACCTTCCTGCCTTGTCCCAAAGCACCCAACGCATCCATCCCCGAATCCAGGAGGATGAGACCCCCTGGCCTGGCTCCACACGCAGGAACACCCGGAGCAGAGGGTTGGTGGCAGGTTCAGAGGGAGATCCCTGGAGTTCTGCTGCTCCTCCTGCCCAGGGAAGGGACCAAATTCCAGCTCCAGGAACCAACTCCCCAAAACCTCACGAACCTCGTGCTGCCTTCAGCTCCAAACACCCCAACCCCCACCTGCCTGAGACCTCTCCACCTGCCCAAGAAGGTCCCAGTGATCCCTCCACCCTGGAAAACCAGCCCTTCCCAAAGCCTGTCCCACTCCACACCACTGCCACACATGGAGAGACTCATCCTGCTCTGGAATCCCCTTAAATGCCAGGAAAAAAACAGGAGTTAAAACTAATCAGCCTTTCCAGGAGTTATGTTTAATGATATTTAATGATCTGTGCTGGGCCAGAGGCCTCCCAGTCCTAATTTAACCACAATTTACAGCACTCAGGGAGCTGTGGACAGTGGAAAACAGGAAAAATCCTGGCAGCTCCAGTTAGGGAATTTCCACAGTCAGGGAATGCCATGGGATGCCCCGGGTGGGCACTCAGAGGGCGGGTGAGGAGGGGGCACTGCCCTCTCAGACCCCCTGTGCAGGACCAGCCCCTCAAAGGACTCCAAAAGAATAATTTTGGGCGACCAGCCATGATTTTTCTTTCCCTGAGCAGGGGCTGGAATATCCAGCTGTGATTTACACCCCAAATCCATCGCTCCTGGGATTCCACCAATTTTTCCAACACTCCAACATCACATGACCCTCAGCCCCTGACATTATATTTATATCATGAACTCTTTGAATTGAGATTGTCTCGTAATTCCGGGTGTTCCCGGTGCCGGGATAAAAGTCCTGCCCCGGCAGCGCCAATAAAAGTGATAATGTTATTTATGGTCGGGTTTATCCCGTTGTTCTGCTGTTATCATCACACATCGGGGATCTGCTGGCTCCTTCTCCACCTCTTTTTGCTGCTCCCACCCGG
>NW_020927233.1:0-1627 GCF_003984885.1 Neopelma chrysocephalum
GTGTCAGGCACTGCTCCGGTCCCTCTCCAGCATTCCCGAGGCTCTGGGCAGCGCGGGGAAGTCTCGGCTGTGCAGGGATGTTCCTACAAACCACAGAGCTCTGCCGACCCTCCCGACCTCCTGCAGAGCTCCAGGACCCCCTGTGACCCCAGCAGAGGAGATGCAGCTCCCTGGGATCGTTGGAGACGGTCGGGAAAACCAATGGGATGCAAAGAGAGAAAAAAAATTCCTCCTCTCCACAAGCAAGAGAGAAACCGAAACCAGGAAGTGTTTTCCCTCAGAGGATCCCACTGGAGTCCTCCTGCTGCACTTGGTGGCTCTGGTGATGCCACTTTTTATTGGATTTGGTGGAAATCCAATTAAAATTGGGCCACAAAAGGTCATTTCAATCCAAGAGCCGACCCAGCAGCTCTTCCCTCATGGAGATGTCGGAATTGGACACAGGGATGTGAAAAGTTTCTCTGGAAGCTTTTCAGCCCAGGAATGGGTGGGATCATCCTCTGCCCACAAATGAGCTGGTCCATGGCAAATGAACCCCGGGAGCACCCCGGGGACCTCCCTGCCCTGGTCAGTCCCATCCTGACACCCACCTTCCAGCCTTGTCCCAAAGCACCCAACGCATCCATCCCCGAATCCAGGAGGATGAGACCCCCTGGCCTGGCTCCACATGCAGGAACACCCGGAGCAGAGGGTTGGTGGCAGGTTCAGAGGGAGATCCCTGGAGTTCTGCTGCTCCTCCTGCCCAGGGAAGGGACCAAATTCCAGCTCCAGGAACCAACTCCCCAAAACCTCACGAACCTCGTGCTGCCTTCAGCTCCAAACACCCCAACCCCCACCTGCCTGAGACCTCTCCACCTGCCCAGGAGGGTCCCAGGGATCCCTCCACCCTGGAAAACCAGCCCTTCCCAAAGCCTGTCCCGCTCCACATCACTGCCACACATGGAGAGACTCATCCTGCTCTGGAATCCCCTTAAATGCCAGGAAAAAAACAGGAGTTAAAACTAATCAGCCTTTCCAGGAGTTATGTTTAATGATATTTAATGATCTGTGCTGGGCCAGAGGCCTCCCAGTCCTAATTTAACCACAATTTACAGCCCGCAGGGAGCTGTGGACAGTGGAAAACAGGAAAAATCCTGGCAGCTCCAGTTAGGGAATGTCCACAGTCAGGGAATGCCATGGGATGCCCCGGGTGGGCACTCAGAGGGCGGGTGAGGAGGGGGCACTGCCCTCTCAGACCCCCTGTGCAGGACCAGCCCCTCAAAGGACTCCAAAAGAATAATTTTGGGCGACCAGCCACAATTTTTCTTTCCCTGAGCAGGGGCTGGAATATCCAGCTGTGATTTACACCCCAAATCCATCGCTCCTGGGATTCCACCAATTTTTCCAACACTCCAACATCACATGACCCTCAGCCCCTGACATTATATTTATATCATGAACTCTTTCAATTGAGATTGTCTCGTAATTCCGGGTGTTCCCGGTGCCGGGATAAAAGTCCTGCCCCGGCAGCGCCAATAAAAGTGATAATGTTATTTATGGTCGGGTTTATCCCGTTGTTCTGCTGTTATCATCACACATCAGGGATCTGCTGGCTCCTTCTCCACCTCTTTTTGCTGCTCCCACCCGG
>NW_020927234.1:0-750 GCF_003984885.1 Neopelma chrysocephalum
ACTGGGATCAACACCACTTCCAGCGTCTCCATCCAACACCACCACACCGACTCCATCCAGGACACTGGGATCAACAGCACCTCCAGTATCTCCATCCAACATCACCATGAAACCATCTTCATCCAGGACAATGGGATCAACACTTTCAGCATCTCCATCCAACACCACCACACCAAGTCCATCCAAGACACTGGGATCAGCAGCACCTCCAGCATCTCCATCCAACATGTCCATGGCACCAACTTCATCCAGAACACTGGAATCAACAGCATTTTCAGCATCTCCATCCAATATCACCACACCAACTCCATCCAAGACATTGGGATCAGCAGCACCTCCAGCATCTCCATCCAACACGTCCATGGCACCAACTTCATCCAGAACACTGGGATCAACAGCATTTTCAGCATCTCCATCCAACACCACCACACCGACTCCATCCAGGACACTGGGATCAACAGCACCTCCAGCATCTCCATCCAACACCACCACACCGACTCCATCCAGGACACTGGGATCAACAGCACCTCCAGTATCTCCATCCAACATCACCATGAAACCATCTTCATCCAGGACAATGGGATCAACACTTTCAGCATCTCCATCCAACACCACCACACCAAGTCCATCCAGGACACTGGGATCAGCAGCACCTCCAGTATCTCCATCCAACACGTCCATGGCACCAACTTCATCCAGAACACTGGGATCAACAGCATTTTCAGCATCTCCATCCAACACCACCACACC
>NW_020927235.1:0-448 GCF_003984885.1 Neopelma chrysocephalum
ATTCCCATCCATGCTCCCACCCCCACTGAGTCTCTCCCCACAGGCATCGGCACCCTGGAAGGTCAGTCTCTGGAGGAGAGCTGGGATGAGCTCAAGGAGAAATTCTGGGAGCTTTACAAGGTAAACCCACCCCTGAGCCCTCTCTCCCTCCCCTGGCACGTCCCATGGATCCAATGGGAAGCATCCAGCTGGCTCCTTGCTCCCCACAGGCCGACTGGTGCGTGTGGCCGGCGGCTCAGCTCCTCAACTTCCTCTTCATCCCTCCCACCTACCGGGTGGTTTATGTCAACGTGGTCACCCTGGGCTGGGACACCTACCTGTCCTACCTCAAATACAGGGTGAGTCCCCTGGGCTGGGACTGTCCCTGTCCCACCTCAAACACCGTCCCTGTCCCACCTCAAACATCCAGTGAGTCCCCCTGGGATTGTCCCTGTCCCACCCCAAACAC
>NW_020927236.1:0-665 GCF_003984885.1 Neopelma chrysocephalum
ATTCCCATCCATGCTCCCACCCCCACTGAGTCTCTCCCCACAGGCATTGGCACCCTGGAAGGTCAGTCTCTGGAGGAGAGCTGGGATGAGCTCAAGGAGAAATTCTGGGAGCTTTACAAGGTAAACCCACCCCTGAGCTCTCCCTCCCTCCCCTGGCACGTCCCGTGGATCCAATGGGAAGCATCCAGCTGGCTCCTTGCTCCCCACAGGCCGACTGGTGCGTGTGGCCGGCGGCTCAGCTCCTCAACTTCCTCTTCATCCCTCCCACCTACCGGGTGGTTTATGTCAACGTGGTCACCCTGGGCTGGGACACCTACCTGTCCTACCTCAAATACAGGGTGAGTCCCCTGGGCTGGGACTGTCCCTGTCCCACCTCAAACACCGTCCCTGTCCCACCTCAAAACACCCAGTGAGTCCCCTGGGCTGGGACTGTCCCTGTCCCACCTCAAAACACCCAGTGAGTCCCCCTGGGCTGGAACTGTCCCTGTCCCACCTCAAACACTGTCCCTGTCCCACCTCAAACATGCAGTGAGTCCCCTGGGCCGGAACTGTCCCTGTCCCACCTCAAACACAGGTATGGGACTATCCCTGTCCCACCTCAGGCACCCAGTGAGTCCTCCTGGGATTGTCCCTGTCCCACCCCAAACACTGGGTGAGTCCCCCTG
>NW_020927237.1:0-7278 GCF_003984885.1 Neopelma chrysocephalum
GTGTATTCTAACTTGGGCTGAAAAACAGGAGCTTGGAATTTGAAAAACAGAAGCACTTAACGAGCCACCTGTGTAAACAATGGAAGGCAGTTGAGATGATATCACCTATTAGTCAAGTACCAATTAGGAGCCTAATCTCTGTAATATGGATGAACCTATTATACTGTGTATATTAAGCCGCTGTTAATCTTCAATAAACGGAGTTCTTGGATCCTTACATTAAGTGTCCAGAGCTTTCCTCGTGCGACAAATTGGCACCCGTGTAACAGGGACAAGGGGGGTCCCTAGAAGTCAAGTCAGACTTTTGGGCTGGAGTCAAGTCGGATTCCGGAGAACCAAGTCGGGTTCTCGTGGCCGCGGTCGGACGAAGTAACTTCGGTCGGTCTTGCTGTGCAGTGCAAGAAGGCGAAAGGGTTGGACGAAAAAGAGCTCAACTTGCCGCCACCAGACGCCTCTTTTTCGGGGATTTTGGACGGCGAAAGAGTTACGCTCCGCGTCCCAGGTAGCAAAAAGAGCTCAAACCTGCCGCCGCCGCCGAAAGCCTCTCATTCGGGGATTTTGGACGGCAAAGGGGTTAAGTTCCGCGCTTCCGGCAACGAAATAGTTGGACTCAGCGCCCGGGAAGACTCCTGAAGAAGGAGCCCCGCTGACAAAGCCGCAAAGTCTCGTGGAAAGGGCTGCACAGTGTGGTAACGCGTGGTTTAGGTAATGGAGAGACAGGTGGCACTTTCATTGCTCCAATGCTTTTTGGAAAAGCGGGGGGTTAAAGGGTTAGATTTAAAAAAGGATTTACCGGAATTGCTTAAGGTGGGGTTTGCGAAAGGGTGTTTTGCGGACCCCAATACGGTCTTTGATGAAGGTGAATGGAAACGGTACGGGGATAAGTTGTGGGAGGATTTATTGAATGACGATAAAGTGGCTAAAAAGTTAGGCAAGCAGTGGCAGGCTGTTTCTAATGCTTTGCAGCAACATAAAGCCGAGCAGCAGGCTGCTCGAGCCGCTGCGCAGCGTTTGGGAGACATCGGCAATCCTTTCGCTGAGTCTCCGTGCCCGCTGCCTCCCTCGACTAATGTTATACATATCCCGCCTGACTCCCAAAGGCAGGCTTTTATTACTCCCACTGCCCCTTCCCTAGAGTTCCCTAGCCCGTCCCCTGAGTCCCAGCAGATCTCGTCTACCGGGGCTGCGTCACTCCCCTCACCCGATACATCAAGTACTGTCGCGGTAGAGCGACGAAAGCTCTGGCAAGGCATTGCCGCAGACGCTTTGCAAGCGGGAGATAAAGAAGCGGCAGAGACTTTAACTAATGCCTTCCCGGTAGTTTATACTCCGGCACAGGAGGGTGGATGGGAAGCGACTATCACTGCCCTCGACTGGAAACTGTTGTCGCAATTGCGTGCTACCATTAGTGACAGTGGAATCCAGGGTGAGCCTGCCCGACAAATGTTAAATTATATTTGGGGTAGCAACTTGCTTTTACCAGCAGATATTAAGAGTATTATGAAGTTGGTTCTTTCACAGCACCAGCAAATGCTTCATAATGCACACTGGCAAGCGCTTTGCCAGGAGTCCGTAGCGATTCAGAGACCGGCAGCTGACCCTTTGAACGGGGTTACGCTAGACGAATTGATGGGTTTGGGACCATACACTAGATTGGAGGCACAAACGTTAATAGGGCCAGATAAGATCAGGGAGTCTATGCGCCTAGCCCGTCTCGCTCTAGATCAGATTAAAGCTCCGGGAGGAATTCCATCATATATGGGGATCAAGCAGGGAAGAGAAGAGCCTTTTGGATCATTTATAGATAGAGTTGCTAATGCCATTCAGTCAGCAGGGGTTCCTGAATATATGTACGGAGCTCTGCTAAAACAGTGTGCGCTGCAGAACTGTAATTCTACAGCTCGCAGTGTTATTGTCACACTCCCGGGTAATTGGTCAATTGAGGAGCTATTAGAGCGAATGGCGCACATACCCCAGGGGCCTAATGCCATGTTAGTGAACGCAGTTAGGGAGCTGGGTGAAGGCTTAAAGGAGCAGGCGAAGGCTACTAGCTCTCAGGTTTTAGCCGCACTTGCGCCCCTACAAGCTCCGACCGGAGCCACGCAACGAAACAGAACAGCAAAAAGGTGTTGCTTTCGGTGTGGAGCGTACGGACACATGCGAAGAGAGTGCCAGGCCGGTCCGGTATGGTGTCCTCGCTGTCAGCAAAATACGCATGTTCCTGCTATGTGCTGGCGTGGATCGGGAAACGGGAAAGCCAGCGCGAAGGGGTCCCGCGCCAAGACACAAGTGACGGCTCCAACCACTCACAGCTTCCCGGCTCAGACTTCACACTGCGTCCCGCAACCAGAGGGAGTCTCAGCTTGGACCTGGCAACCACAATAGACTGCACCCTCATAGATCAGCGTCCTCAAAGGCTACCGACAGGAGTGTACGAACCAGTGTTAATTGATGGCAAACCGGTGGGGGCTTTGCTAATAGGTCGGTCCTCGGCCACAATGGCTGGATTAACTGTTTTAGTGGGACTGATTGATGCCGATTACACTGGAGAAATATTAATTATGGTAAATACACTATTTCCACCTTTGCATATACCAGCTAAATCCCGTATTGCACAACTAATACCACTACCTCAAATCACTTCTGGACTATCGGACAAGCCCGAACGAGGAGATCAGGGCTTTGGATCTACTGGTGCATCGGCTCTGCTAACAATAGACCTGGCCAGATGACCACGAAAAGCCATCCAGCTGCAGTGGAACTCGCAAACTGCACATTTAATTGCTCTTTTGGATACGGGAGCTGACGTCAGTATTGTTGCAGCTCGCAGGTGGCCCACATCGTGGCCCTTAGAGAACGCAGGAGCAACAGTTGCAGGAGTGGGTGGTCTGACTCTGGCGAAAAGGTCCCCTCCAATAACTATCGTGTTGGATGGAATGACTGTGAACTGTAGCGTGTCTGTTCTCCCCCTGCCCGATGGAGTACAAGCATTGATAGGGAGAGACATTCTTGCACAGATGGGGATGGTTCTGACTAATGAACCAAGATCCCCTTTAGCATGACGGCCATTGCCTGGACTTTCCCGATCCCACTCCAATGGAAGACAGAAACGCCGGTGTGGGTAGAGCAATGGCCCTTAAAAAGGGAAAGTCTTCTACAGGCACATGCATTGGTATCGGAGCAATTACAGCAAGGACATTTACGTTTGTCAACAAGCCCGTGGAATACTCCTATTTTTGTGATCAAGAAGAAATCTGGGAAATACAGGCTTCTGCATGATTTACGAGCAGTAAATGCCCAGATGCATACGATGGGGGCATTACAACCAGGACTGCCAAATCCAGCTATGATCCCACAAAATTGGTTCCTGCTAATAATCGATCTTAAAGACTGCTTCTTCACTATTGCATTACATGAACAGGATCGTCAGTGTTTTGCATTCACTGTTCCTGCTATAAACAAAGAAGGACCAGCGCAACGTTATGAGTGGACAGTGTTGCCCCAGGGAATGAAGAATTCTCCAACGCTTTGTCAGCTCTATGTGGATGCTGCATTACAGCCAATCAGAAAATCATGGCCCTCGACAGTAATTTACCACTACGTAGACGATTTATTGTTTGCCCAGCCGACTAACTTTACAAAAGGTCAAAAACAGCAGTTGGTTAGTCAGTTGCAACAGCAAGGCTTAGTCATAGCTACTGAGAAAATTCAAGAATCCAGTCCCTGGCATTATTTAGGCTGGCAAATCACAGACTCTGTCATTCGACCTCAGAAATTGTCTATCAATATAGAGATTGCCACCTTGCACGATGCTCAGAGACTCTTAGGGGATTTACAGTGGTTGCGTCCAGTAGTGGGAATACCTAATGAGTGGCTAGAACCCCTCAGACCACTATTAAAGGGTACAGATCCCTCAGCAGCAGTGACTGTCACCCCGGAACAGCGAAATATCTTACATCAGATTGCAGCCAGTATTGCTGATCGTGTCACACACCGACAGATAGAGGGTGTACCTGTCAACCTTACTATCTTGGCAGGAGAAAAGCATCTTATGGGAGCCCTCACGCAGCAAAAAATAAAAATGGGGGACAATCAAAAGCAGCTTGCAACATCGACTAAGGGGCAACAAATCGTGTTAGAATGGCTGACAACATCATTGCAACCACGCAGAACAGTTCAAGAAAGGATTCGGACTTTAGCAGACCTCATCAGAAAAGGCAGAAACCAGATTGTGCAAGCGACCGGGTCAGAACCACATGAGATTCAAGTGCCAATAAAACAGGAAGACTTGGACTGGTATTTAGTCCATTCTCCTGAGCTGCAAGGAGCGCTACTCATGTCAGATGCCATCATTAACATCCGTCCTTTGCAGTCACCGACGCTAGCCTGGATGACTAATCAGGCGTGGCTGCAAGTTCCAAAGCGATCTGCGACACCACTCCAGAATGCAATCACCGTATTCACCGACGCTGGAAAAAGATCGCAGCGTGCCGTAGCCACCTGGAGGCACGAAGGGCGATGGCATCAACACTTCCTGGATGCTCAGCTAAAAGACTCTTTACAGACATTAGAGCTTGCAGCTGTTGTGTGGGCATTGTCTCACTGGTTAGATCAAGCACTTAATGTGGTTACAGACTCGATGTATGTTGCAAGAGTGGCTAATCGAATTGAAGATGCTAGCATTAGAGAAGTTAAGAATGCCAGACTCATGCAACTATTACAGCAGCTTCACAAAGCAATTGCTTACCGGTCAGCCAAATATGCTGTGTTGCATATCAGAAGCCATCAATGGAACATAGGGCTGGGAGAAGGAAATGCTAGAGCAGATCGTCTAGTATCAACAGTAACAGAAGCTCCTATATCTCCTTTCCTTAGAGCACGTGAGGCTCATGCTGTATATCATCAAAATGCAAAAGGTCTCAGTCACTCATATGGACTGTCAATCGAGGATGCCAGAGCAATAGTGAAAGCATGCCCTATATGCAGTCAGCAAAATAAAGGAGTAGGCCTCGGAGTGGGAGTTAATCCCAAAGGACTAAAAGCTAATGAACTGTGGCAAATGGATGTCACACATGTTCCTGCTTTTGGTCGATTGAAATACATGCATGTGTCCATAGACACCTACAGTCACTTTGTATGGGCTACGCTGCAACCAGGAGAAAAGGTCCAAGATGTGAAGCGTCATCTAACAAATTGCTTTGCTGTCATGGGAGTCCCTAAAACGTTAAAAACAGACAATGGACCTGCCTATGCTAGCAGGATTCTGGGACACTTCTTGCAGCAGTGGGACATAAAGCATGTTACGGGCATAGCTCATTCGCCTACTGGACAAGCTATAGTGGAGCGAATGAATGGAACAATTAAAAGCTACCTCGAGAAATACAATGACATCAGGGATGCCCGAGAGAGAGTTAGCAAAACTCTTTTTGTCCTTAACCATTTGTGTATTTTCAGAGATGATTCAGTGCCTCCTGTTGTCAAACATAATCAGAAGGAGCAGGTGTCAAAAGGACCGCCCATGAGGGTTCATTATCGGAATCCTAAAACTGGGATGTGGGAAGGTCCGGCAGAAGTCATCTTTATAGGCCGAGGCTACTTCTGTGTGTCTACTTCTACAGGTACCCTGTGGGTTCCCAGTCGTTGGGTCAGGCCAGCGATTGAGAGCCCTGGAGGATGAGGAGGAGAAACACCTGCGGTGCCTGCAGCCTCACCTGACCTTGGACCACCACCTCCAGCCTCTTCAACACCTGATTCCCCTGCACCTGCTGACGAAGGAGACACTGGAACAGCATCTGAATTAACTGAATAACTGTACACAAAGGAACTGCAAGTCTTACGTGCCCAGACTTAATTTACTGTTTTGTATTCTAGGAAAGATGTTAAGATTTTTGTCTATTTCATTGCACGGCTATGTAATAGGTTTTCTTCTTTTCACAGCTATGATTGCCAGTGTTGAGGCCCTTCATACCATTGACCCTCAGAAAAACATGTGGGTCACCTGGGCAAATCAAACAGGACAATCATCCTTTTGCTTGTCTTTAGCATCTGCCTCAGATCCTTTTCGTACTTGCTTATTTGGGATGCCTTTTAACTCGGTGTATAAATTAAATTTAGTGTTTGCTGGATGGGTTTCATCATCATGTAGAAATGAAATATCTATCTCTAATACATCTGCGTGCCTTATAAAAGCTCTTAATACCTCTTTACCCCAGAGTCCCCAGGAGTTAGACTTAATGGGATCACTGTCTGTACGTAATACAAGTCAAAATGGGACTCAAACCTGTTTTATGCTGGGAACATTTCATTCTGGGATAGGTGCACATCAAAGCCACGATTTATCTAGATGGACTAATGTCACTTCACGTACCCCAGGGTTTAATTATAAAAATGTAGGAGACTATTGTGGCACTAACAATACTAACAACCAAGGCCTTGGGGCGTATGGAGCTGAAGTCAAACCTTCCTCGCCAAGTATTTGGGCTAACAACACTGCACGCGCCTTACCACCAGGTGTATTTCTTATTTGTGGTGACAGAGCTTGGCCTGGCATTCCTGTACGTGCCTTCGGAGGGCCCTGCTATATAGGGTCACTTACGCTGTTATCCCCATCCTTTTTACAGCTTCTTAATCTAACTTCATCACGCAGACAAAAGAGGAGCTTAAAACAACTTTCCTCAGATTGTGATGACAGAGTAGAGCTATGGGGTAAAACAGCTATTGTTTTTGGATCTATTGTCCCAGGTGTAGGCACGGCACAGGCATTAACATCTATTCGCAAACTTGCATGCTGGGCTGTCAAACAATCAAATGTCACCACCCGAGTAATAGCAGAACTTGCACAAGACGTTAGTAGTTTACGTCATGCTGTCCTACAAAATCGAGCTGCTATTGATTTTCTGTTGTTAGCACAAGGCCATGGCTGTAAAGACTTTGAAGGTATGTGCTGTTTCAATCTTTCAGATCACAGTAACTCCATACATAAACAACTACAGTGGTTAACAGATCACACAAAGAAAGTGACAGTAGCAACTAGTCCTATAGACTCGTGGCTTCAATCTATCTTTGGTTCTATATCTGAATGGGCTCTAAGTTATATTAAAGAAGGCCTACAATGGCTATTGACAGTTATTGTAATCTTAGTGATAGCTCGTGTTGCTTTTTCTTGTATTACTAGACGTGTGAAAACTACAACAAAGAAAGCATTATTGCGCCAAAATAAAAACGGGGGAATTATTGATGATTGGTTAGAAACACGAGGGCATATGAACATGGCTAAGG
>NW_020927238.1:0-1848 GCF_003984885.1 Neopelma chrysocephalum
GACATGGTGTAATCCAAAGCAATAAACTCTAGGGATACTGTTGCCTCATTAAAGCACTTGTGCAACAGGGCTGGGTGCTGCCAGGATCAATATTCCCGGTCTGCTGAGCCCTGCACCCTACTTTGACCCCACACCTCTCTCCAAACAGGGATGGGCAGACCAGGCTGCAACCACCTGCCCCCAGCAGGTGTAGGCAGTGGGAGTACAGGGGACTATACCCTAGGACAGACCTACTGACAGTTCCCATATTTCAAAATAAAAATTTAAAAAAAAAAAGCCAAAACCAACAGCAGTAGGAGTTATGCCCTGCTGGCTACTTTGAACAGCTTCCACTTTGGGGTTGAAAATGAAGGGCACTTTTTTTTTCGGTTTTAAGCTCAGCTTGTCTCACTTTGCTATTCCTTGCCCAGAGGAGGCATAGCAATGGTTTGGACACTTACAGAAGTAGCTGTACTTGTGAATTTGCAAGAGGGAAGATCTTGGAGGCATTTACCATTGGGAGATGCCCAGGAACACTTTGGGACTAGAAAAACAATTGCAATAGATATACAGACCAAGTCCACAGATTTGCAGCAGATTCATTAAAGAGGACCACTTCTTACTTCTTACAGCAGTTGCTGAAGGCCATCTGACTCCTCTGGAAAGCAATAAAGTTCCATTTTTTTCCTCACTTCCAGCTGTCACAATTTTCAACTGGGCCATAAGACAAAGAGAAGGAAAGCTGGAAAAGTCTTGGTCATAATTCTGCATTCCCTGGCACATTGCTCAGCTGTGGAATTATGCAACAGAGGAATCTGTCCTCGGGTGTCTGCTTTTCTCCTACCATGTGTCGTGGCTTGTATTGCTGCATTCAATGCCCAGTGAAACAAAAAGAGCCCTCTCTGCAGCTGGCATTTGGTGGTTCCTGGAGCACAGCGCTGTACAGAGCTCTTCACACAGCTAATGTTGGCCCAAATGCCTGCTGCAGAGAGGGCTCTTTTTGTTTCACTGGGCATTGAATGCAGCAATACAAGCCACGACACATGGTAGGAGAAAAGCAGACACCCGAGGACAGATTCCTCTGTTGCATAATTCCACAGCTGAGCAATGTGCCAGGGAATGCAGAATTATGACCAAGACTTTTCCAGCTTTCCTTCTCTTTGTCTTATGGCCCAGTTGAAAATTGTGACAGCTGGAAGTGAGGAAAAAAATGGAACTTTATTGCTTTCCAGAGGAGTCAGATGGCCTTCAGCAACTGCTGTAAGAAGTAAGAAGTGGTCCTCTTTAATGAATCTGCTGCAAATCTGTGGACTTGGTCTGTATATCTATTGCAATTGTTTTTCTAGTCCCAAAGTGTTCCTGGGCATCTCCCAATGGTAAATGCCTCCAAGATCTTCCCTCTTGCAAATTCACAAGTACAGCTACTTCTGTAAGTGTCCAAACCATTGCTATGCCTCCTCTGGGCAAGGAATAGCAAAGTGAGACAAGCTGAGCTTAAAACCGAAAAAAAAAGTGCCCTTCATTTTCAACCCCAAAGTGGAAGCTGTTCAAAGTAGCCAGCAGGGCATAACTCCTACTGCTGTTGGTTTTGGCTTTTTTTTTTTAAATTTTTATTTTGAAATATGGGAACTGTCAGTAGGTCTGTCCTAGGGTATAGTCCCCTGTACTCCCACTGCCTACACCTGCTGGGGGCAGGTGGTTGCAGCCTGGTCTGCCCATCCCTGTTTGGAGAGAGGTGTGGGGTCAAAGTAGGGTGCAGGGCTCAGCAGACCGGGAATATTGATCCTGGCAGCACCCAGCCCTGTTGCACAAGTGCTTTAATGAGGCAACAGTATCCCTAGAGTTTATTGCTTTGGATTACACCATGTC
>NW_020927239.1:0-935 GCF_003984885.1 Neopelma chrysocephalum
GACATGGTGTAACTCAGGGGACCTTGATGTGGAATGACATTACATGATGCAGTGTGTGAGAAAATCAAGGTTTTCCACATCAGGTACTCACTCCCCATTTCTGCAGTGGCTGTGCAGTTCAGCTTTCAGCAGGTGGTCAGCAGGGTAGGTGTTTGGAAGAACTGGGATATTTTCATTAAGCAATTTCAAATCTCATTAGCAAATTTTCATAAAGTGATAATGCAGTGGCAATATTAGCCTTATTAATCCAATATGAAAGTCACTCTCATGATAGGGAAAAGTGATAATAAAAGCCTTTCATTTTATACAGTCTACCAGCATGTGCATCTGTATGCTCTTAATGAAACGGTGCAGAATTTTAATCTCCCAGAATCAGTTCAAAGCTTTGGAATACAGTGAATTAATACCAATGAAAAGTTTTTGGGGTTTTGTTTAGTTTTGTGGCATTTTTTAAGCCAAAAAAGTCTTGGTTTTAGTAAGAGATGACAGTTGTTATGAAGGTAAAATGAACTTTAAAACTTTCCATTGGTATTAATTCACTGTATTCCAAAGCTTTGAACTGATTCTGGGAGATTAAAATTCTGCACCGTTTCATTAAGAGCATACAGATGCACATGCTGGTAGACTGTATAAAATGAAAGGCTTTTATTATCACTTTTCCCTATCATGAGAGTGACTTTCATATTGGATTAATAAGGCTAATATTGCCACTGCATTATCACTTTATGAAAATTTGCTAATGAGATTTGAAATTGCTTAATGAAAATATCCCAGTTCTTCCAAACACCTACCCTGCTGACCACCTGCTGAAAGCTGAACTGCACAGCCACTGCAGAAATGGGGAGTGAGTACCTGATGTGGAAAACCTTGATTTTCTCACACACTGCATCATGTAATGTCATTCCACATCAAGGTCCCCTGAGTTACACCATGTC
>NW_020927240.1:0-3244 GCF_003984885.1 Neopelma chrysocephalum
ACACATCACTTGTCAGATAATGTCTTAATGGTCACTTGATGCTCATTTGAAATAGATGCAATGAGGTGTTGCTGGAGGTTTTGTTATAGTGGCAATTAGATCTGCATCTCTGGCTCAGCTGTGATCCTTACCTGTGCTAGGCAGTGTCTGCCCATCTCAGTGAGGTATTCATGGACTGCAGCCCCAAGCTGCTTTGATGTCTTTTTTTTTGTTTTTTTTGACACCTGCCACTGTTTTCCAGCATTTTTTATGGTTCTGTGTGGCTATTGCTTTTATTTAACCTCTGCTTATTTATGGACTAAACTGCCAATGCTTTCAACATCTCTAAGGTATGGCAAATGCTGACAGAGTAAATGAGCTCAGGGTTTAGGTGCCCCGTTCTCAAAGCTTTGCCTCCACCTGGTACCTGAAGTTAAAGCCACTGGCCTGGTCTGGACCCAATCATGGGGACCTTTCAGTTGGTTTTAGTGGGTTTTGAATCAAGATAACTTGGCACAGTGGAGGAAACAAGCGAGATAAGTGCGAATGGAAATGTTTGAAAAATGCGTATTCCCTAGAAACATCTGCCTTGACAGTGCACAGCAGTCACTCAGAAGGATGATAGTACCAGCTTTCATCTTAGTCAAAATGCAATTATGGGAGTGGGAGGATGCAGGGAAGCCTCTGCTTGAGATGCAGAGGGCTGCCTGGCACAGACAGATTAAGCAAACAGATCAAACAGCCTTGCCAGCCTTCAAAAATGGCTTTTGTGAAGTTTGCATGATGTATCTGCCCTGGCTCCCTCTTTAGAGAGTGGGAACATGATGGGGTTTCTTTTTCAGACTGGAGTTCTGAGTCTTTGCTTTCCTGATCTGTCTTTGCTTAGGCTGAAAACAGCCCAGCAAGTCTTCTGTGGGAATTTAGCAGAGAGACTACAAGGCTGGGAGTACATTTTGAAAGCTTGAGTTGAACAGCTGAAGTAGGGAGTGAAGGGATGTGCATCACCAGAGCTCAATTTCAGCCCTATGTCCTCTGTGAGGGAGGGTGAGCTGCATCTCTGCTTTTATCGTGGCTGAAGGAGAACAGAATGTGGCATTGTCTGTAGCTTGACTGTTCCCCTCAGAAGTCATCTAGTTTCAATTATACTAGTGCAATTCACAAATATTGCAATTTGTGAACCTGGGTTTGCTGAGATTTTCCTCCAAAAAGGACAAAGAAGGCCAAGGTTTACCTTAGAGGTTGTTAACAACCAGAGCCAGGAGGCTGTGGATGGAAAATAGTAAATATTCTTAATGTATAGCTATATGAAAAGTTATTGAATAAATAGTAGCTAATTTACAGAGACCAAAGTACTCTGAGACACTCAGCTGAATTAATGTGACCAGTGTCTCTAAAAAGCACCCTCAAATCTGGGAAATTTTAGACATCCTTATCAAGACAGCAGATGCCGATCTGATCACCTTGCTGCCCAAATAGAAATCAAAGCAAAAAATAGGCTTTCTGTCATGTAGGAAATGGCATTATTTAGTCTGTCAATACATTTCAGCCGTAAATCAAAAAGAGATTTTGACATCTCTGGCTTTTGAGCTCCACTAAATACCACTATTCATTTCCTGGGAATCCCTAGGTGGATATCATACTCAGAGACTCAATATCTATTTCTTTAAGAATCAAACAACATACATTAAGCATATATTTATTCAGATAATTTGTGTGTATTCAGTATCCCTGAGTCGCTGATCTTATTATAGGTATAATCTGCTTCCCCCCTTTGAGAAACAAATAACCTTTTTCACCATTACAAATGTCAGGAAACTTATTCTCAATTTTTCATGAATGTGACAGAGGGAGGGAGACATCACATGACATTATTGAGCAGAAATATAAAAAAGGAAATGCATAAAGAAATTGTGGGACTCGTGGCTGCAGGACACTGCAGGATCAAGGGAGTAAAAAACAACAAGAAATTAATTGAGGAAAAGTTCATTGAAGGCCATTTAATGGTTTTCTAGATTTCTAGCAACTGGGGACATTGGATAATTAAAGACCAAGCAGTTGTTGTAAGAAATAGTGCAAATGTTACTGGACATTCTGGAGAGAGGCTATTAGGCTAGAAATTCCTGTAAATGATCAGCAAAGCAAGAAATGTCCAGAGCAATAAATTATTTAGGCATGGGCAGCAGAACTGGGAACAGCAACTCTGGCCAAGTGTCTGTGTCCTGTTTGGCACAGATTGAAAAAGAGCATGGTCTTCTACTCCCTCCCCTCCTGGCTCTGCCATGGGTGATAAGATTAAAGCTTTTTCAGAAAAGGAATGATATTGAGGCCATTTTGTAATGTTATTGATTTTAAATTGTTCATGACATGAAACTAACCCCAAATTCCTTGTTCCTAAGTAATTCCTCTGCTCCAGATCCATGTGGTAACTCTAGTGTCCCAAATCCACCCTGGTTGTCCCCAGCCTTGGGGAATTGGTAGAGATAGTCTTTATAGAGCTGCATCCATCTCTCCTTTGATACTGTAGTGGTAATCCTTCAAACTGTGTGACTCCAGAGACCCTCCTCCCAACCAGGCATGTAGATTTTAGGATGATATAAAATGCATTTTTCTACTCCCATGGGACTACACTGCCTTCCAAACTCCTGACCTGGAGCTACAGCCAGAACACCTCTTCTCCCCTCCAGTTTTCCTCAGCAGGACCCAACTTCCTTTGTCATTATAGCTGAGTAAGCCTTTAGGGACATGAGCCACATACTTGCCCATATTTCTTGAAGACAGTGTGACAGGGCTGCAAAAGGACTGAAGACATTTTCCCTCAGTTATTACAGTTCCTGTCTGCACTACGGACCTTTATTTCACAATATCTGCTTGTTCTGCATTTGAAATGTCTCCGTGGATGTGGATGCAAATTTCTCACATTAGTGCACTGGCAGGTATTTAATATGAAGAGAGAAAGCCAAGTGAAGATTGAAATCTTCAGTCCTTTAGGCATCCATTCCATCCGTGAAACTGCTAACTGTTACAAATGCCTGTTGACAGTGCAGCTGAATTCCAGGTTTATAGCAGTAAAGAGGCAGGAATTTTATTGCTTCTGTGGTCTGAGAACACCCCACAGGCTGCTTATGATGGCTTAGCTTGGGTAATATGGATTACAAAAAGCTGGGGAGCCTGTGCTCCACCCAGCTGCAGTTGGCAGCTCTGGCTCAGGTCCTCCCTACCCGCCCTGGATTGAGGTACAGAGGGATGATGGTGCCAACTGCTCACA
>NW_020927241.1:0-3324 GCF_003984885.1 Neopelma chrysocephalum
ACACATCACTTGTCAGATAATGTCTTAATGGTCACTTGATGCTCATTCGAAATAGATGCAATGAGGTGTTGCTGGAGGTTTTGTTATAGTGGCAATTAGATCTGCATCTCTGGCTCAGCTGTGATCTTTACCTGTGCTAGGCAGTGTCTGCCCATCTCAGTGAGGTATTCATGGGCTGCAGCCCCAAGCTGCTTTGATGTCTGTTTTTGTTGTTTGTTTTTTTTTTGACACCTGCCACTGTTTTCCAGCATTTTTTATGGTTCTGTGTGGCTATTGCTTTTATTTAACCTCTGCTTATTTATGGACTAAACTGCCAATGCTTTCAGCATCTCTAAGGTATGGCAAATGCTGACAGAGTAAATGAGCTCAGGGTTTAGGTGCCCCATTCTCAAAGCTTTGCCTCCACATGATACCTGAAGTTAAAGCCACTGGCCTGGTCTGGACCCAATCATGGGGACCTTTCAGTTGGTTTTAGTGGGTTTTGAATCAGGATAACTTGGCATAGTGGAGGAAACAAGCGAGATAAGTGTGAATGGAAATGTTTGAAAAATGCGTATTCCCTAGAAACATCTGCCTTGACAGTGCACAGCAGTCACTCAGAAGGATGATAGTACCAGCTTTCATCTTAGTCAAAATGCAATTATGGGAGTGGGAGGATGCAGGGAAGCCTCTACTTGAGATGCAGAGGGCTGCCTGGCACAGACAGATTAAGCAAACAGATCAAACAGCCTTGCCAGCCTTCAAAAATGGCTTTTGTGAAGTTTGCAAGATGTATCTGCCCTGGCTCCCTCTTTAGAGAGTGGGAACATGATGGGGTTTCTTTTTCAGACTGGAGTTTTGAGTCTTTGCTTTCCTGATCTGTCTTTGCTTAGGCTGAAAACAGCCCAGCAAGTCTTCTGTGGGAATTTAGCAGAGAGACTACAAGGCTGGGAGTACATTTTGAAAGCTTGAGTTGAACAGCTGAAGTAGGGAGTGAAGGGATGTGCATCACCAGAGCTCAATTTCAGCCCTATGTCCTCTGTGAGGGAGGGTGAGCTGCATCTCTGCTTTTACCGTGGCTGAAGGAGAACAGAATGTGGCATTGTCTGTAGCTTGACTGTTCCCCTCAAAAGTCATCTAGTTTCAATTATACTAGTGCAATTCACAAATATTGCAATTTGTGAACCTGGGTTTACTGAGATTTTCCTCCAAAAAGGACAAAGAAGGCCAAGGTTTACCTTAGAGGTTGTTAACAACCAGAGCCAGGAGGCCATGGATGGAAAATATTAAATATTCTTAATGTATAGCTATATGAAAAGTTATTGAATAAATAGTAGCTAATTTACAGAGACCAAAGTACTCTGAGACGCTCAGCTGAATTAATGTGACCAGTGTCTCTAAAAAGCACCCTCAAATCTGGGAAATTTTAGACATCCTTATTGAGACAGCAGATGCCTATCTGATCACTTTGCTGCCCAAATAGAAATCAAAGCAAAAAATAGGCTTCCTGTCATGTAGGAAATGGCATTATTTAGTCTGTCAATACATTTCAGCCATAAATCAAAAAGGGATTTTGACATCTCTGGCTTTTGAGCTCCACTAAATGCCACTATTCATTTCCTGGGAATCCCTAGGTGGATATCATACTCAGAGACTCAATATCTATTTCTTTAAGAATCAAACAACATACATTAAGCATATATTTATTCAGATAATTTGTGTGTATTCAGTATCCCTGAGTCACTGATCTTATTATAGGTATAATCTGCTTCCCCCCTTTGAGAAACAAATAACCTTTTTCACCATTACAAATGTCAGGAAACTTATTCTCAATTTTTCATGAATGTGACAGAGGGAGGGAGACATCACATGACATTATTGAGCAGAAATATAAAAAAGGAAACGCATAAAGAAATTGTGGAACTCATGGCTGCAGGACACTGCAGGATTAAGGGAATAAAAAACAACAAGAAATTAATTGAGGAAAAGTTCATTGAAGGCCATTTAATGGTTTTCTAGATTTCTAGCAACTGGGGACATTGGATAATTCAAGACCAAGCAGTTGTTGTAAGAAATAGTGCAAATGTTACTGGACATTTTGGAGAGAGGCTGTTAGGCTAGAAATTCCTATAAATGATCAGCAAAGCAAGAAATGTCCAGAGCAATAAATTATTTAAGCATGGGCAGCAGAACTGGGAACAGCAGCTCTTGAAAAAGAGCATGGTCTTCTACTCCTTCCCCTCCTGGCTCTACCATGGGTGATAAGAGTAAAGCTTTTTCAGAAAAGGGATGATGTTGAGGCCATTTTGTAATGCTATTGATTTTAAGTTGTTCATGGCATGAAACTAACCCCAAATTCCTTGTTCCTAAGTAATTCCTCTGCTCCAGATCCATGTGGTAACTCTAGTGTCCCAAATCCACCCTGGTTGTCCCCAGCCTTGGGGAATTGGTAGAGATAGTCTTTATAGAGCTGCATCCATCTCTCCTTTGATCCTGGAGTGGTAATCCTTCAAACTGTGTGACTTCAGAGACCCTCCTCCCAGCCAGGCATGTAGATTTTAGGGTGATATAAAATGCATTTTTCTACTCCCACGGGACTACACTGCCTTCCAAACTCCTGACCTGGAGCTACAGCCAGAACACCTCTTCTCCCCTCCAGTTTTCCTCAGCAGGACCCAACTTCCTTTGTCATTATAGCTGAGTAAGCCTTTAGGGACATGAGCCACATACTTGCCCATATTTCTTGAAGACAGTGTGACAGGGCTGCAAAAGGACTGAAGACATTTTCCCTCAGTTATTACAGTTCCTGTCTGCACTATGGACCTTTATTTCACAATATCTGCTTGTTCTGCATTTGAAATGTCTCCGTGGATGTGGATGCAAATTTCTCACATTAGTGCACTGGCAGGTATTTAATATGAAGAGAGAAAGCCAAGTGAAGATTGAAATCTTCAGTCCTTTAGGCATCCATTCCATCCGTGAAACTGCTAACTGTTACAAATGCCTGTTGACAGTGCAGCTGAATTCCAGGTTTATAGCAGTAAAGAGGCAAGAATTTTATTGCTTCTGTGGTCTGAGAACACCCCACAGGCTGCTTATGATGGCTTAGCTTGGGTAATATGGATTACAAAAAGCTGGGGAGCCTGTGCTCCACCCAGCTGCAGTTGGCAGCTCTGGCTCAGGTCCTCCCTGTCCGCCCTGGATTGAGGTACAGAGGGATGATGGTGCCAACTGCTCACACAGGGAAAAGGGAGGAAATTTTACCTGCCCACTGATTGTCCTGAGCACTGACAAAGGAACACAGTCAGCAATCAAGCTGTGAAACCCCAGAAGTGACCCTCTTGC
>NW_020927242.1:0-742 GCF_003984885.1 Neopelma chrysocephalum
CATAGGACCACTTTTAGAATACATTTCCCACCACTTTCTAGTTTAATGAATTTCTTCCTATCACATGTAACAGGTGGGATTTGGAGGGAGCGTGTGTGTGCAGGCAGTGAAGTGGGCCCCTACCAAATCTTCACCATTTCTTTCTCCAGTCCTGCTTGAGTGAGTTTTAACATAGATGTGGCTTGACCAGATGATTCTGCTGTGCTCTTTGGTGTTTTGAGGTAGTGTGAGGTTGGACTGGGTAGCCATCCAACATGCTTTTTGAAAGAGCCACCTGATTGCATCTACCTGCAGCTACTGGGCCTTTCATGAAGCAGTCTTTCAAAAAGCATGTTGGATGGCTACCCAGTCCAACCTCACACTACCTCAAAACACCAAAGAGCACAGCAGAATCATCTGGTCAAGCCACATCTATGTTAAAACTCACTCAAGCAGGACTGGAGAAAGAAATGGTGAAGATTTGGTAGGGGCCCACTTCACTGCCTGCACACACACGCTCCCTCCAAATCCCACCTGTTACATGTGATAGGAAGAAATTCATTAAACTAGAAAGTGGTGGGAAATGTATTCTAAAAGTGGTCCTATGAATTGTCTCTTTGGAGATGGAAGGAAGCCTAGCAGGGGGCTCAATGGACCCAGCCTGGTCACAGTTTTACGGCATAGGACCACTTTTAGAATACATTTCCCACCACTTTCTAGTTTAATGAATTTCTTCCTATCACATGTAACAGGTGGGATTTGG
>NW_020927243.1:0-4838 GCF_003984885.1 Neopelma chrysocephalum
TTCCCACCCACTGCAAGGACATTCCCACCCCTGCAGGTACCTTCCCACCCACTGCAGGCACTTTCCTACCTGCTGGGCTCCTCCCTCTGCACTGCCTGAGCTGACTCTTCCCCACGGAGATGTTCCCTTCCCATGCATGGACCGTGAGCAGGAATAACCCCATTGCTTTTAAGGCACGGTGGTTTGGACAGGTGTGGGTGGAAGGAAGGGTAGATTGAGGTGAGTACAGGCCCTGAGTAAACACGGAGGGCTCCAGTGTGTCTACATTTCACATGAATGCCACCGGCCCCTGCGCCCTGACTGACCTAAGCCATGGCTGCTCAGCTGCCAAGTCTCAAGTCTTGCCTCTTCCAAAGGCACCACATGGCGGGGGGGGAATTCAGCAGTGGCGTGAGCTCCCTGAGGTCTGTGTCAGGATGGCAGAAGACACACAGGAAGGTGGCACCCCTGTCACCCCCGCTGAAGGGGACCCCAGGCTGTGTCACCATCCAGCCGGTCTCTGAGGTCATGGAGCTGGAACTGGAGTGGTGGCACCCATGGGGAGAGCTGAGCGTGGCACAGACCACGCTCTTCCAGTGCCCTCTGCCCTGCAGGAGCAGATCTGCCAATGCACGGCGTCACTCAGGCCATGAGCTGTCACACCACCGTCTGGGGAACCACAGTCTCCCAAAAACCAGCCGGTGCCCAGCCTCCAGCAGCGGCTCCAGGGCAGGGCCAGGTCAGCCCGAGAGCTCGGATCCATGTGAAACAACGATGCCATCCAGTGGCTGGTGAGCCCGCGCTCCCCTTGGCACATCCACACAACCTCTACCTGCCTAAGGTTTGGCTTTTTGTTTATTTTTGACACAAACAGAGCTGCCCTGTCCCTGCATGACCCCGTCCCCACGAGCTGCCCAGCACCCACGCTCTGCCCACTCACTCACAGGGCAGAGCAGTGGTGGCAGGAGACATGACACTGCCAGCTGTCACATTTAGAGTAAACAGGGACTTAGAAGAGAGGGTCAGCATTTATTGGAAGTTCAAACATCCAATTAAATGTTCTTTTCTTTAAAAATAATACAGTAATTTAACACAGAAAAGTGATGAACAGATTCCTTGGCAAGAATGGTCTGAAATAGAAACAACTTTGAGCTGTCAGCATTCACCACTGTTATTTCTCCTTTGCTTTAGTGAACTTTAGTATCTGTTATCCATTGCGTGCCTTGTGAGTCTCAGCTGCGGTCTGGCTTGGCAGATCTTTTACAATACATTTAATCTTGTCTCTATGTAGAAACCACAATTGTACCTGCTGAAAGACACTTCCAAGTCACTAAAGAAAGAAAGCAAAAGAAACATTTTCTTCTTGTTGGACTCTCTTTTTTTCAGCCTTTAGACTGAAAAAAGCACCTTTCCTGTACCTTTTTTCCTGTAACTATGCAGACTATGTACTTTTTTTTTTAAAGATGCAACAGCTCTCTCCATGAACTTCCCAGGAGCCAGGGCTGTTCAGGTACCCACCAAAGAGCCCTAAAATTGTGAAACATGACAAAGCTGCAGGATTTTGCCATAGATTGCAGCTGTTCCTGGGCAGTGACTGGAGGCAGCAGTATTTGTGGCACAAGAGCCTTGGCTGGGCAGCACATGGCCCTCAGCCTGCAGTGAAAAGGAGGGGCTTTGATCTGCCTCCTCTCCCTGACAGACTTTCTGAATAAAAGTCAGAAAATGATCAGACGCAAAGTGGAGCAAATCGTCTCCATCCAGATAAGGATGAAAAAGGGCAAAGAGTAGAGCTACTTCAGTAGCAAAACACCAACTGCAGGAAGATTTCCCAGGCACTGGGCTGACTCCACTATTTTGTAGGAGATCACAGAGACCAGCAGCTACTGTTATTTGTGAGCATCCTGGATACTGCAAGAATTTTACTCAGAGTAATTTTCCTCTTCAGATAATTCCATCCCTGTCCTTTCTCTTTTTCCTTCCCTCTGTGAGAGCTGACAGCTTCTCCCTTTGGAGCGCTATTGTTTTCCCTATGGGAACCAGGCTGTGATGTGACTGTTCCCAGAGGAGCAGAGCGGGTGGTGGGGTGATGGCACAGTTTTCCCTTTCAGGGATGTACAAGGACACCCTTTCCCTACCTGCAGCCAGCCTGGACTGTGCAATGAGCCTGACAAATTCCCCGGGCAGCTGGGGGAGAAGGGGGGTTGTGCTGAATTCCCCAGGAGCTCTTCACCCCCACCCGGACTGGGTTATCCCAAGCTACTGCCTGCTGATTCCTCCATCACCAGGCTATCTCCAGTGATGCATTAACGCTGGCCCTAATCTTCATTTTTATCCCAGAAAATCCAGTGCCATCACCTGCAGCTCACTGCTTTCTCTTTCCAGCTCAGTTTTGTCTGCTAGGGAAAGCATACATGGGTAGATAAGCACGTGCTGGCAGCACAGTAACTGCTTTACTGCAATTAGAGATCTGCAGAAGCAACTTCTTGCCATTATACAGAGTGTGTGCTTCCAGGAACAGGCACTGGGAGCAAGGGGAACACCCCTCCATGCAGCAATCAGTGTCTTCAACACTTTCTAGAAGGGAAAGCAATCAGCACCAGCCACAACCTTTACTCCTTAAACTTCCCCAGAGGGAACATTTCAAAGCATCAAAAGGATTTAAACCTGTCCAGATGCTGCTGAGGTATAATTAACAGTTGCACAGTCAGCTCCAACTGTAGCTGACAAAGCCTTAGCAGCAATCCTCTGTTTATCACACTCCTGGAGTATTTATAGATCCACAGCAAGGCAGGGGGGAGAGAGAGAAGGAGAATAACAGGTGAGCTGCTTACTGGGGGGGATAACATTTGCTTTCAGCTGCATGGCATTTCCTTGGCCCCTGTGAAGCTTTAGGAGGGACAGGCAAGCAGGATGCCTGGAGTGCAGCCTGTTCCCAGTGGGACACAGAGGCAGGTCCTCGGGTGGGACATGTGGGGGGTCCATCCCCAGCTGAGATATTGAGGCCCTTTGGCAAACAGAGGGACTCGGGCTGTTGCAGCAGGGTTCTGGGGCACACAAGTGCCCTGTGTCCTCACCAGGAGCCCTTTCCTCATTGGGAATTGGCCAGTGCCATCACCTTCTCACCTTCCTGCTCACATCTGCCTCCACCAGGAGCTGCAGGTGATGAGAAAGCAGCCTGATCTTCCACAACACTGACTACAAACTGACCTTGGACTGTGTCATTCGTCCCTCCTCGTCTCTCCTCTGTGTCGTGTACAACCCTGGGTCTCTTCACTGATATAAAAATAGTAATTATCGTTGAGCTCCCTTGGCAATCTGTGGGGAATGAAGGAATGCTGGGTCCCTGGGATGTTTGAACTGTAGGCTGGAAGGAGATGCTGGAGTTGATGGGATGGGAAATATGGGTGAGCAGACAGGGCAAGGGCTGCCAGCAAGATCCCGGCTACTCTGGGCTGGAAAGGAGAGGGAAGGAGGTTGTCAGCCCAGCTCTCCTCTCCAAGGGAAGGCATCCCATAAAAACTGCTGTGTGTCTCTGTCATTTTCACAGCTCTCCCAGCCCTGAGCAGGCTGGGAGCAGGAACTGCTCACATAAAACAGCTGTGTCCCATTGCAGGGGGCTGCAGGACCTGCTGCTCTTACGGTAATCTCATCTGCTCTGAACTGTACCAGGCTGTGCCCAGGAATTATCAGCACTGATTTTATTTCCTGCTGTGGCTTTATGACCCCACTGAGACCATAAATGCATCTAAAGTCTAACTAAAACAAATTCATTTTCTCCATAAGGAGTCTTATAAAGAAAATTATGGCAATGCTATTCCAAAGGGGAAGGACAGTCATAATCCTTGCAGGTAACAAGACTTCTTTACTAACTTGCTGTTCAGCTACAAAACTGCCCCATTAGTCATGGCTAATGTAACCTCCCCAGGGAGTTGCCTCATGCTGTGATGGCCTGAGAGGACTGTTGGAGAGAGATGCTGCAGCTCTTGAGCGCTGCACCCCACTTGCACCCACACCTAGAGCTCATTGAGTACATCCAGCCCTGCAAGGTCCTGCACCAAGATTTCCAGTCAATCCAGCTCTGCCTGACACAGCTTTTTCCCAAGGACCTGCAAGCAGCTGGGCACACCAAGCTCTTTAATACATTCAAAATAATCTTTTGAGCATAAGAAGACATATTCCTGAGCAGAGACATAGGATTCCTTTTCCATACACTTTATTTACAACAGTCTCCTGTCCCTGGGCTTCCAAGCTACAGTTCCCTTCAGAGGAAGGTGCTGCATTGCTTGGATGAGGCCAGGGGAATAGTCACATAGAGATATTCAACATAGAAGGTGTTTTTACAGATGGAGTTAGCAGAAGAAAAGCTATTCTGGAACTTGGCAATGCTGTGGAGCCTTCAGAGCTCAGAGCACACACTCGCCCCTGGGGTGCAGCATCAGGGCCAGCAGGATGATGCCTGTCCCTGTCCCAGCCCAGCAGAAAGGACAGGTAGCCGTGTCCAATATGGAGCTGAGGCTCCTCCAGCTGCACACCTGGAAGTGCTGGAGGTGTCAGAAAGCCCTGCCCCACTGCTGGGAGTGACAGCTCCACATCTCCAGCTGCAGACAGGATCCAGCTACACACGTGGATGTGCAGTGCGGGTAGCACAGATCCTGCCAGGCACTGGGAGAACTGTGGCTCTCGCAGGCTGTGGCACAGGTCTCCTGATTTACAGTTTATGAAGAGCAGCTGGTGATCTCCGGTACCATTTTGGGGGGGGAGAAAATCTGTAATTTCAACCGTGGAATACTGACAGAGAGTGATGAGGTCCCGTCTCAGTGTCTCTTCTCGAGGCTGAACAGCCCCAGCTTCCTCAGCCT
>NW_020927244.1:0-4822 GCF_003984885.1 Neopelma chrysocephalum
TTCCCACCCACTGCAAGGACATTCCCACCCCTGCAGGTACCTTCCCATCCACTGCAGGCACTTTCCTACCTGCTGGGCTCCTCCCTCTGCACTGCCTGAGCTGACTCTTCCCCACGGAGATGTTCCCTTCCCATGCATGGACCGTGAGCAGGAATAACCCCATTGCTTTTAAGGCACGGTGGTTTGGACAGGTGTGGGTGGAAGGAAGGGTAGATTGAGGTGAGTACAGGCCCTGAGTAAACACAGAGGGCTCCAGTGTATCTACATTTCACATGAATGCCACCGGCCCCTGTGCCCTGACTGACCTAAGCCATGGCTGCTCAGCTGCCAAGTCTCAAGTCCTCCCTCTTCCAAAGGCACCACATGGCGGGGGGGAATTCAGCAGTGGCATGAGCTCCCTGAGGTCTGTGTCAGGATGGCAGAGGTCACACAGGAAGGTGGCACCCCTGTCACCCCCACTGAAGGGGACCCCAGGCTGTGTCACCATCCAGCCGGTCTCTGAGGTCATGGAGCTGGAACTGGAGTGGTGGCACCCATGGGGACAGCTGAGCGTGGCACAGACCACGCTCTTCCAGTGCCCTCTGCCCTGCAGGAGCAGATCTGCCAATGCACGGCATCACTCAGGCCATGAGCTGTCACACCACCGTCTGGGGAACCACAGTCTCCCAAAAACCAGCCGGTGCCCAGCCTCCAGCAGCGGCTCCAGGGCAGGGCCAGGGCAGCCCGAGAGCTCGGATCCATGTGAAACAACGATGCCATCCAGTGGCTGGTGAGCCCGCGCTCCCCTTGGCACATCCACACAACCTCTACCTGCCTAAGGTTTGGCTTTTTGTTTATTTTTGACACAAACAGAGCTGCCCTGTCCCTGCATGACCCCGTCCCCACGAGCTGCCCAGCACCCACGCTCTGCCCACTCGCTCACAGGGCAGAGCAGTGGTGGCAGGAGACATGACACTGCCAGCTGTCACATTTAGAGTAAATAGGGACTTAGAAGAGAGGGTCAGCATTTATTGGAAGTTCAAACATCCAATTAAATGTTCTTTTCTTTAAAAATAATACAGTAATTTAACACAGAAAAGTGATGAACAGATTCCTTGGCAAGAATGGTCTGAAATAGAAACAACTTTGAGCTGTCAGCATTCACCACTGTTATTTCTCCTTTGCTTTAGTGAACTTTAGTATCTGTTATCCATTGCCTGCCTTGTGAGTCTCAGCTGTGGTCTGGCTTGGCAGATCTTTTACAATACATTTCATCTTGTCTCTATATAGAAACCACAATTGTACCTGCTGAAACACACTTCCCAGTCACTAAAGAAAGAAAACAAAAGAAACATTTTCTTCTTGTTGGACTCTATATTTCAGCCTTTAGACTGAAAAAAGCACCTTTCCTGTACCTTTTTTTCCTGTAACTATGTGGACTATGTACTTTTTTTTTTTAAAGATGCAACAGCTCTCTCCATGAACTTCCCAGGAGCCAGGGCTGTTCAGGTACACACCAAAGAGCCCTAAAACTGTGAAACATGACAAAGCTGCAGGATTTTGCTGTAGATTGCAAGGGCAGCAGCTGTTCCCGGGCAGTGACTGGGGGCAGCAGGATTTGTGGCACAAGAGCCTTGGCTGGGCAGCACATGGCCCTCGGCCTGCAGTGAAAAGGAGGGGCTTTGATCTGCCTCCTCTCCCTGACAGACTTTCTGAATAAAAGTCAGTAAATGATCAGACACAAAGTGGAGCAAATCGTCTCCATCTAGATAAGGATGAAAAAGGGCAAAGAGTAGAGCTGGTTCAGTAGCAAAACACCAATTGCAGGAAGATTTCCCAGGCACTGGGCTGACTCCACTATTTTGTAGGAGATCACAGAGACCAGCAGCTACTGCTATTTGTGAGCATCCTGGATACTGCAAGAATTTTACTCAGAGTAATTTTCCTCTTCAGATAATTTCATCCCTGTCCTTTCTCTTTTTCCTTCCCTCTGTGAGAGCTGACAGCTTCTCCCTTTGGAGTGCTATTGTTTTCCCTATGGGAACCAGGCTGTGATGTGACTGTTCCCAGAGGAGTAGAGCGGGTGGGGGGGTTGATGGCACAGTTTTCCCTTTCAGGGATGTACAAGGACACCCTCTCCCTACCTGCAGCCAGCCTGGACTGTGCAATGAGCCTGACAAGTTCCCCAGGCAGCTGGGGGAGAAGGGGGGTTGTGCTGAATTCCCCGGGAGCTCTTCACCCCCACCCAGACTAGGTTATCCCAAGCTACTGCCTGCTGATTCCTCCATCACCAGGCTATCTCCAGTGATGCATTAATGCTGGCCCTAATCTTTATTTTTATCCCAGAAAATCCAGTGCATTCACCTGCAGCTCACTGCTTTCTCTGTCCAGCTCAGTCTTGCCTGCTAGGGAAAGCATACATGGGTAGATAAGCACGTGCTGACAGCACAGTAACTGCTTTACTGCAATTAGAGATCTGCAGAAGCAACTTCTTGCCATTATACAGAGTGTGTGCTTCCAGGAACAGGCACTGGGAGCAAGGGGAACAGCCCTCCATGCAGCAATCAGTGTCTCCAACACTTTCTAGAAGGGAAAGCAATCAGCACCAGCCACAACCTTTACTCCTTAAACTTCCCCAGAGGGAACATTTCAAAGCATCAAAAGGATTTAAACCTGTCCAGATGCTGCTGAGGTATAATTAACAGTTGCACAGTCAGCTCCAACTGCAGCTGACAAAGCCTTAGCAGCAATCCTCTGTTTATCACACTCCTGGAGTATTTATAGATCCACAGCAAGGCAGGGGGGAGAGAGAGAAGAAGAATAACAGGTGAGCTGCTTACTGGGGGGGGGATAACATTTGCTTTCAGCTGCATGGCATTTCCTTGGCCCCTGTGAAGCTTTAGGAGGGACAGGCAAGCAGGATGCCTGGAGTGCAGCCTGTTCCCAGTGGGACACAGAGGCAGGTCCTCAGGTGGGACATGTGGGGGTCCATCCCCAGCTGAGATATTGAGGCCCTTTGGCAAACAGGGGGACTCGGGCTGTTGCAGCAGGGTTCTGGGGCACACAAGTGCCCTGTGTCCTCACCAGGAGCCCTTTCCTCACTGGGAATTGGCCAGTGCCATCACCTTCTCACCTTCCTGCTCACATCTGCCTCCACCAGGAGCTGCAGGTGATGAGAGAGCAGCCTGATCTTCTACAACACTGGCTATAAACTGACCTTTGACTGTGTCATTCGTCCCTCCTCGTCTCTCCTCTGTGTCGTGTACAACCCTGGGTCTCTTCACTGATATAAAAATAGCAATTATCCTTGAGCTCCCTTGGCAATCTGTGGGGAAGGAAGGAATGCTGGGTCCCTAGGATGTTTGAACTGTAGGCTGGAAGGAGATGCTGGAGTTGATGGGATGGGAAATATGGGCGAGCAGACAGGGCAAGGGCTGCCAGCAAGATCCCGGCTACTCTGGGCTGGAAAGGAGAGGGAAGGAGGTTGTCAGCCCAGCTCTCCTCTCCAGGGGAAGGCATCCCATAAAAACTGCTGTGTATCTCTGTCATTTTCACAGCTCTCCCAGCCCTGAGCAGGCTGGGAGCAGGAACTGCTCACATAAAACAGCTGTGTCCCATTGCAGGGGGCTGCAGGACCTGCTGCTCTTACCGTAATCTCATCTGCTCTGAACTGTACCAGGCTGTGCCCAGGAATTATCAGCACTGATTTTATTTCCTGCTGTGGCTTTATGACCCCACTGAGACCATAAATGCATCTAAAGTCTAACTAAAACAAATTCATTTTCTCCATAAAGAGTCTTATAAAGAAAATTATGGCAATGCTATTCCAAAGGGGAAGGATAGTCATAATCCTTGCAGGTAACAAGACTTCTTTACTAACTTGCTGTTCAGCTACAAAACTGCCCCATTAGTCATGGCTAATGTAACCTCCCTGGGGAGTTGCCTCATGCTGTGATGGCCTGAGAGGACTGTTGGAGAGAGATGCTGCAGCTCTTGAGCGCTGCACCCCACTTGCACCCACACCTAGAGCTCATTGAGTACATCCAGCCCTGCAAGGTCCTGCACCAAGATCTTCAGTCAATCCAGCTCCGCCTGACACAGCTTTTTCCCAAGGACCTGCAAGCAACTGGGCACACCAAGCTCTTTAATACATTCAAAATAATCTTTTGAGCATAAGAAGACATATTCCTGAGCAGAGACATAGGATTCCTTTTCCATACACTTTATTTACAACAGTCTCCTCTCCCTGGGCTTCCAAGCTACAGTTTCCTTCAGAGGAAGGTGCTGCATTGAATAGAGATATTCAACATAGAAGGTGTTTTTACAGATGGAGTTAGCGGAAGAAAAGCTATTCTGGGACTTGGCAATGCTGTGGAGCCTTCAGAGCTCAGAGCACACACTCGCCCCTGAGGTGCAGCATCAGGGCCAGCAGGATGGTGCCTGTCCCTGTCCCAGCCCAGCAGAAAGAACAGGCAGCCGTGTCCAATATGGAGCTGAGGCTCCTCCAGCTGCACACCTGGAAGTGCTGGAGGTGTCAGAAAGCCCTGCCCCACTGCTGGGAGTGACAGCTCCACATCTCCAGCTACAGACAGGATCCAGCTACACACGTGGATGTGCAGTGCAGGTAGCACAGGTCCTGCCAGGCACTGGGAGAACTGTGGCTCTTGCAGGCTGTGGCACAAGTCTCCTGATTTACAGTTTATGAAGAGCAGCTGGTGATCTCTGGTACCTTTTTTGGGGGGGAGAAAATCTGTAATTTCAACCGTGGAATACTGACAGAGAGTGATGAGGTCCCCTCTCAGTGTCTCTTCTCGAGGCTGAACAGCCCCAGCTTCCTCAGCCT
>NW_020927245.1:0-5921 GCF_003984885.1 Neopelma chrysocephalum
TGAATTGAGTTCATTTTGCCTTGCTGGTTAACTTTTAAACCAGCACATTTTTGGCGCCCAACGTGGGGCAGAGAGAGAGAAGTCAGAATCACAATTTCATTTTAAGCATCTGTGTATTTGGATACAGAAACTCCCCGATCAACATGTTGTTTGGTGCATTCACGTGGGTGTTGTATCTGGGCATGTTCATATTTCCGCAGATGGGGAACTATTTGCCTATTTTAATGCTCTCTTTAAGACCAGGGAGAGGGATCCAAATTGCTTTATTGGTATACTATGTTTATGCCATCGTAACATCAGAAGCAATGAGTTTCATTGTAAATGTGTATTCAGTCCTGTTTGCCTGTCCTGGTCTGGGTTGCTACCTCTGGGGCCTCATTAAAAATCGCACCCAGTCCTTTGGGGGAACGGTGGGGAATGATTGTTTCCAGCCTCTCACCTCCTTCTTCCCCTTCAGACCTGCTACAACAGCTTTTGAAAATATTGATTTTCCTTTTGATGCTAAGGATGGCATAATGTTATTGTTAGTGTTGCTCTGTCTGCTGCTCTGTCTGCTCTGTACTGTTTACACCATGCTTAGGGTCAGAACAGGGCCTTCTAGGGAGGCTGTTTGGGCGCCTGTCCTGGGAATGGATAACGCTGAGTGGCACGGGAAGTGGGAGGACATCGGCCAGTATTTGGAGAAGTTTTCTCCTCCCATGATCTGGAAATTCACCCCCGAACAACTGCAGGATCCTGTCAGCATGATAAAACTGGTAAAGGAAAAATGCTCTGGCAGCTCCAGAGATGGTCAGCTCACAGCAACCTGCTGGGCCCTGGCCACTGCTTACCGGGCACTGCTTGACATGGTACAGCACTGCCAGGGGGAGGAGAGAAGGAGCAAATCAACTGGCACCACGTCCACACAAACTACAGCTGAGTCGGAGGGAGTAAGAAATAAATCAACTGGCACCATGCCCACACAAACCATCGAGGAGCCAGAAGGACAATAGAAACCAATAGCAGTCGCCCCTGTCCAGAAAAGGAAATCGAAGACCAAATCAGTTCGCATAGCAAATGATGACGAAGAGGCAGGACCTTCACATCCACCGGAGGAGACAGAGCCAGAAATAATCACTCGGTCCCTATCCCTGGGTGAGCTACGTGAGCTCCGGAGAGAGTTCACACGGCAGGCGAACGAGTCCATCCTGACCTGGCTGCTCCGAATCTGGGATGGCGCCGCTAACGACACAATTCTAGATGGAAGTGAAGCAAGACAACTGGGATCCCTGTCTCGAGATGTCGTCATTGATCAGGGGATTGGAAGGAGGCAGGAAACTCTCAGCCTCTGGCGGCGACTGTTGTCCAGTGTAAGGGAGAGATACCTTTGCAAGGAGGACCTCCACGTACAGCAAGGACAGTGGAACACGATGGAACAAGGTATCCGGTGCTTGAGAGAATTGGCTGTACTGGAGATAATCTTCTCAGAGGACGAAAGATTTCCTAAAAGTCCAGATGGTGTACAGTGCACATCCCAGATGTGGTTGAAGTTTGCACGACTCGGGCCAGAAATGTATTCCCGCTACCTAGCAACGCTGCAATGGAGGGAGGGAGAGGACAAGGTTGGTGCATTGGTCAGCAAACTCAGGATTTATGAAGACACTGTCACCGCCCCATTACGAGCCCACGTCTCATCGGTGGAAACCAAACTGGCTGAACATGTCCGAAGCCTGGAAGAGAAGACTGAAGAAGGACACCAGAGGCTAAGAGAAGAAATTAAGGAAGGGATCTTCCATACCTCGCCAGGACAAACAAGGGTCTCTGCTATCAGGAGCCAGCGTCCCCCAGCTAAGGAGAGAGGGTACACTCCACGTGGCAATCTATGGTTTTACCTCCAAGAGCACGGAGAAGATATGAGGAAGTGGGATGGGAAACCCACCTCTTCCTTAGCAGCCCGGGTACGTGAATTGAAAAGAGGGACAAGTACCACAAGGAACTCTTCGAGGATGAATGCTGCTCCAGTCTCTCGTAGGCAAGACTCCAGACGGCCCAGGAATGATGATATGTCTGATCCTCTTGAAGGGACTTCCAGGTCATACTTACAAGAAGAGCGCAACGAGTACCATGACCAGGACTAGGGGTGCCCTGCCTCTAGCCAGGTAGAGGAGAGGGACAATCGAGTCTATTGGACAGTGTGGATTCGGTGGCCTGGCACATCAGAGCCACAAAGATATAAGGCTTTAGTTGACACCAGCGCACAATGTACTTTGATGCCATCAAGATACATAGGGGCAGAATCCATCTCTATTTCTGGGGTGACAGGGGGATCCCAACAGCTGACTGTACTGGAAGCTGAAGTGAGCCTGACTGGGAAGGAATGGCACAGACACCCCATCGTGACTGGTCCAGAGGCCCCGTGTATCCTTGGCATAGATTACCTGAGGAGTGGGTATTTCAAAGACCCAAAAGGACTTCGTTGGGCGTTTGGCATAGCTACTGTGGAGGCAGAGGAAATTAGACAGTTGAACACCTTGCCTGGCCTCTCAGAGGACCCCTCTGCTGTGGGACTGCTGAAGGTTGAAGAACAGTTGGTACCGATAGCCACAGCAACCGTGCACCGTCGGCAATACCGCACCGACCGAGACTCTGTGACTCCCATACATAAGATGATCCGTGAACTGGAGACCCAGGGGGTGGTCAGCAAGACTCGCTCACCCTTTAATAGCCCTATATGGCCAGTGCGTAAGTCCAGCGGAGAGTGGAGGCTGACGGTGGATTACCGTGGACTCAATGAAGTCACACCACCCCTGAGTGCTGCTGTGCCGGACATGCTGGAGCTCCAGTACGAGCTGGAGTCCAAGGCAGCCAAGTGGTATGCCACCATTGACATTGCCAACGCCTTCTTCTCCATTCCTTTGGCAGCGGAATGCAGGCCACAATTTGCTTTCACTTGGAGAGGTGTGCAGTACACCTGGAATCGACTGCCTCAGGGGTGGAAACACAGTCCCAGCATTTGCCATGGACTGATCCAGACTGCACTGGAAAAGGGCGAGGCTCCAGAACATCTACAGTACATTGATGACATCATTGTATGGGGGAACACAGTGGGGGAAGTCTTCGAGAAAGGAGAGAAGATAATCCAGATCCTCCTAAGAGCTGGTTTTGCCATTAAACGAAGTAAGGTCAAGGGACCTGCTCAGGAAATTCAGTTCTTAGGAGTGAAGTGGCAAGATGGACGTCGCCTAATTCCAACGGAGGTAATTAACAAAATAGCAGCCATGTCCCCACCAACCAGCAAGAAGGAAACACAGGCTTTCCTAGGCGCTGTGGGCTTTTGGAGGATGCATGTCCCCGAGTACAGTCAAATTGTAAGCCCTCTCTACCTTGTGACACGGAAGAAAAATGATTTCCAGTGGGGCCCTGAACAACAACAGGCCTTTGAACAAATCAAACAGGAGATTGCCCATGCGGTAGCCCTTGGGCCAGTAAGGACAGGACAGGACGTGAAGAACGTGCTCTACACTGCAGCCGGGAAGAATGGCCTTTCTTGGAGCCTCTGGCAGAAAGTGCCTGGGGAGACCCGAGGACGACCGCTGGGATTCTGGAGTCGGGGATACAAAGGATCTGAAGCCAGCTATACACCAACTGAGAAAGAGATCCTGGCTGCTTATGAAGGACTTCGAGCTGCCTCGGAAGTGATCGGCACCGAAGCGCAGCTCCTCCTGGCACCCCGACTACCAGTGCTGGGCTGGATGTTCAAGGGGAGAGTTCCTGCTACACATCACGCCACCGATGCCACATGGAGTAAGTGGATCGCTCTGATCACACAACGAACCCGGATAGGGAATCCTAATCGCCCTGGGATTCTGGAAATTATCACCAATTGGCCCGAAGGTGAGAGTTTCGGACTATCCTCTGAAGAAGAAGAGGAGCAGGTGACACGGGCTGAGGAGGCCCCACCATATGACAAGCTACCAGCAGATGAAAGGCGATATGCGCTCTTCACGGATGGCTCCTGCCGCATTGTAGGGACAAACCGAAAATGGAAGGCAGCCGTGTGGAGTCCCACACGGCGAGTTGCAGAAGCAACCGAAGGACAAGGTGGGTCAAGTCAGTTCGCAGAGCTTAAAGCCATTCAATTGGCTTTGGATATAGCTGAACGAGAGAAGTGGCCAAGACTCTATATCTACACTGACTCATGGATGGTGGCCAATGCTCTGTGGGGATGGCTAGAGCGATGGAAAAAGGCCAACTGGCAGCGCCAAGGGAAACCCATCTGGGCGGCGGAGATGTGGCAGGACATCGCTGGCCGGGTAGAGAAGCTGAGTGTGAAGGTTGGTCACGTAGACGCTCACGTACGCAAGAAACGGGCTAATGAGGAGCATCGCAACAACGAGCAGGCGGACCAAGCTGCCAGGATTAAAGTCTCTCAGGTGGATCTGGATTGGCAACACAAAGGAGAATTATTTCTGGCTCGATGGGCCCATGACGCCTCCGGTCACCAGGGGAGAGATGCAACATACAGATGGGCTCAGGACCGAGGGGTGGACTTAACCAAGGACATTGTCTCACAGGTCATCCATGACTGTGAGACATGTGCTGCCATCAAGAAGGCCAAGCGGGTGAAGCCTCTATGGTATGGTGGACGGTGGTCAAAGTACAGGTATGGGGAAGCCTGGCAAGTTGACTACATCACGCTCCCCAAAACCCGCCAGGGCAAGCGCTACGTACTTACCATGGTAGAAGGAAGTACTGGATGGCTGGAGACATACCCCGTACCTCATGCCACTGCCCGGAATACCATCCTGGGCCTTGAAAAACAAGTCCTGTGGCGACACGGCACCCCGGAGAGAATTGAGTCTGATAATGGGACCCATTTCAAGAATGGTCTCGTAGACACCTGGGCCAGAGAGCACGGCATTGAGTGGGTGTATCATATCCCCTACCATGCACCAGCTGCTGGAAAAGTTGAACGGTGCAACGGACTGCTGAAAACCACCCTGAAGGCACTGTGTGGGGAGACTCTCAAACACTGGGAGCTGCATTTAGCAAAGGCCACCTGGTTGGTCAACACGCGAGGCTCCATTAATCGAGCTGGCCCTGCCCAATCAGAACCTTTGCATACTGTAGATGGAGATAAAGTCCCCGTGGTGCATATGAGAGGTATGTTAGGGAAGACTGTTTGGATTAGTCCCACCTCAAGCAAAGGCAAACCCATCCGAGGGATTGTTTTTGCTCAAGGACCTGGTTTCACCTGGTGGGTAATGCAAAAAGATGGGGAGACACGTTGTGTACCACAAGGGGACCTAATTTTGAGTGAGAATGGTCCGTAATGTTTCATTGTACATATGTGTATATAGTTTTAAAGAGACATAGTTTTTAAGGGGGTTAATTTGGGCATGACATGGATGGCATAGAATAAGGGGTGGATAATGTCCTGGTTAGAACGGCTGGGACCAATTCATCCCTGGATGGGTGTAACCCAAAACTGTGTATTCTATAACCTCCATGCCATTTCCCAAAAACTGCTGTCAGTAGAGGCCTGCAAGGTGGGAAGATGTTCCTGTACCCTTTTATGGAATTCCCCGCTCTGATATCCTTATATGGAATTCCCTGCTCTGATAAGAGGGACTGAGCATCCACATGCCCTTTTATGGAATTCCCTACTCTGAGGGAGGGACTGAGCACTCCCGCCTGAACTGGAGAGTATATAACTGGGAGTTTCAGAGCCTTGGGGCTCTCTCTCGTGGGACCCAGAGGAAGACAGCAGACCACCGCTGCTCCCAACCAGGCTGAGACCACCACCCTCAACTGGACTGCAATCACCACTTCTGACCAGACTGCAGCAGCTCTCCCACCAGCAGGTTTTATCCCCTCTCCCTTTGCTTTGGACTCGGGGGGTGGGCCAAGGTACACCACTTTTGTTCATACCCCAGGGTGCT
>NW_020927246.1:0-5459 GCF_003984885.1 Neopelma chrysocephalum
TACACCCATCCAGGGATGAATTGGTCCCAGCCGTTCTAACCAGGACATTATCCACCCCTTATTCTATGCCATCCATGTCATGCCCAAATTAACCCCCTTAAAAACTATGTCTCTTTAAAACTATATACACATATGTACAATGAAACATTACGGACCATTCTCACTCAAAATTAGGTCCCCTTGTGGTACACAACGTGTCTCCCCATCTTTTTGCATTACCCACCAGGTGAAACCAGGTCCTTGAGCAAAAACAATCCCTCGGATGGGTTTGCCTTTGCTTGAGGTGGGACTAATCCAAACAGTCTTCCCTAACATACCTCTCATATGCACCACGGGGACTTTATCTCCATCTACAGTATGCAAAGGTTCTGATTGGGCAGGGCCAGCTCGATTAATGGAGCCTCGCGTGTTGACCAACCAGGTGGCCTTTGCTAAATGCAGCTCCCAGTGTTTGAGAGTCTCCCCACACAGTGCCTTCAGGGTGGTTTTCAGCAGTCCGTTGCACCGTTCAACTTTTCCAGCAGCTGGTGCATGGTAGGGGATATGATACACCCACTCAATGCCGTGCTCTCTGGCCCAGGTGTCTACGAGGCCATTCTTGAAATGGGTCCCATTATCAGACTCAATTCTCTCCGGGGTGCCGTGTCGCCACAGGACTTGTTTTTCAAGGCCCAGGATGGTATTCCGGGCAGTGGCATGAGGTACGGGGTATGTTTCCAGCCATCCAGTACTTCCTTCTACCATGGTCAGTACGTAGCGCTTGCCCTGGCGGGTTTTGGGGAGCGTGATGTAGTCAACTTGCCAGGCTTCCCCATACCTGTACTTTGACCACCGTCCACCATACCATAGAGGCTTCACCCGCTTGGCCTGCTTGATGGCAGCACATGTCTCACAGTCATGGATGACCTGTGAGACAATGTCTTTGGTTAAGTCCACCCCTCGGTCTTGAGCCCATCTGTATGTTGCATCTCTCCCCTGGTGACCGGAGGCGTCATGGGCCCATCGAGCCAGAAATAATTCTCCTTTGTGTTGCCAATCCAGATCCACCTGAGAGACTTTAATCCTGGCAGCTCGGTCCGCCTGCTCGTTGTTGCGATGCTCCTCATTAGCCCGTTTCTTGCGTACGTGAGCGTCTACGTGACCGACCTTCACGCTCAGCTTCTCTACCCGGCCAGCGATGTCCTGCCACATCTCCGCCGCCCAGATGGGTTTCCCTTGGCGCTGCCAGTTGGCCTTTCTCCATCGCTCTAGCCATCCCCACAGAGCATTGGCCACCATCCATGAGTCAGTGTAGATATAGAGTCTTGGCCACTTCTCTCGTTCAGCTATATCCAAAGCCAACTGAACGGCTTTAAGCTCTGCGAACTGACTTGACCCACCTTGTCCTTCGGTTGCTTCTGCAACTCGCCGTGTGGGACTCCACACGGCTGCCTTCCATTTTCGGTTTGTCCCTACAATGCGGCAGGAGCCATCCGTGAAGAGCGCATATCGTCTTTCATCTGCTGGTAGCTTGTCATATGGTGGGGCCTCCTCAGCCCGTGTCACCTGCTCCTCTTCTTCTTCAGAGGATAGTCCGAAACTCTCACCTTCGGGCCAATTGGTGATAATTTCCAGAATCCCAGGGCGATTAGGATTCCCTATCCGGGTTCGTTGTGTGATCAGAGCGATCCACTTACTCCATGTGGCATCGGTGGCGTGATGTGTAGCAGGAACTCTCCCCTTGAACATCCAGCCCAGCACTGGTAGTCGGGGTGCCAGGAGGAGCTGCGCTTCGGTGCCGATCACTTCTGAGGCAGCTCGAAGTCCTTCATAAGCAGCCAGGATCTCCTTCTCAGTTGGTGTATAGCTGGCTTCAGATCCTTTGTATCCCCGACTCCAGAATCCCAGCGGTCGTCCTCGGGTCTCCCCAGGCACTTTCTGCCAGAGGCTCCAAGAAGGGCCATTCTTCCCGGCTGCAGTGTAGAGCACGTTCTTCACGTCCTGTCCTGTCCTTACTGGCCCAAGGGCTACCGCATGGGCAATCTCCTGTTTGATTTGTTCAAAGGCCTGTTGTTGTTCAGGGCCCCACTGGAAATCATTTTTCTTCCGTGTCACAAGGTAGAGAGGGCTTACAATTTGACTGTACTCGGGGATATGCATCCTCCAAAAGCCCACAGCGCCTAGGAAAGCCTGTGTTTCCTTCTTGCTGGTTGGTGGGGACATGGCTGCTATTTTGTTAATTACCTCCGTTGGAATTAGGCGACGTCCATCTTGCCACTTCACTCCTAAGAACTGAATTTCCTGAGCAGGTCCCTTGACCTTACTTCGTTTAATGGCAAAACCAGCTCTTAGGAGGATCTGGATTATCTTCTCTCCTTTCTCGAAGACTTCCCCCGCTGTGTTCCCCCATACAATGATGTCATCAATGTACTGTAGATGTTCTGGAGCCTCGCCCTTTTCCAGTGCAGTCTGGATCAGTCCATGGCAAATGCTGGGACTGTGTTTCCACCCCTGAGGCAGTCGATTCCAGGTGTACTGCACACCTCTCCAAGTGAAAGCAAATTGTGGCCTGCACTCCGCTGCCAAAGGAATGGAGAAGAAGGCGTTGGCAATGTCAATGGTGGCATACCACTTGGCTGCCTTGGACTCCAGCTCGTACTGGAGCTCCAGCATGTCCGGCACAGCAGCACTCAGGGGTGGTGTGACTTCATTGAGTCCACGGTAATCCACCGTCAGCCTCCACTCTCCGCTGGACTTACGCACTGGCCATATAGGGCTATTAAAGGGTGAGCGAGTCTTGCTGACCACCCCCTGGGTCTCCAGTTCACGGATCATCTTATGTATGGGAGTCACAGAGTCTCGGTCGGTGCGGTATTGCCGACGGTGCACTGTTGCTGTGGCTATCGGTACCAACTGTTCTTCAACCTTCAGCAGTCCCACAGCAGAGGGGTCCTCTGAGAGGCCAGGCAAGGTGTTCAACTGTCTAATTTCCTCTGCCTCCACAGTAGCTATGCCAAACGCCCAACGAAGTCCTTTTGGGTCTTTGAAATACCCACTCCTCAGGTAATCTATGCCAAGGATACACGGGGCCTCTGGACCAGTCACGATGGGGTGTCTGTGCCATTCCTTCCCAGTCAGGCTCACTTCAGCTTCCAGTACAGTCAGCTGTTGGGATCCCCCTGTCACCCCAGAAATAGAGATGGATTCTGCCCCTATGTATCTTGATGGCATCAAAGTACATTGTGCGCCGGTGTCAACTAAAGCCTTATATCTTTGTGGCTCTGATGTGCCAGGCCACCGAATCCACACTGTCCAATAGACTCGATTGTCCCTCTCCTCTACCTGGCTAGAGGCAGGGCACCCCTAGTCCTGGTCATGGTACTCGTTGCGCTCTTCTTGTAAGTATGACCTGGAAGTCCCTTCAAGAGGATCAGACATATCATCATTCCTGGGCCGTCTGGAGTCTTGCCTACGAGAGACTGGAGCAGCATTCATCCTCGAAGAGTTCCTTGTGGTACTTGTCCCTCTTTTCAATTCACGTACCCGGGCTGCTAAGGAAGAGGTGGGTTTCCCATCCCACTTCCTCATATCTTCTCCGTGCTCTTGGAGGTAAAACCATAGATTGCCACGTGGAGTGTACCCTCTCTCCTTAGCTGGGGGACGCTGGCTCCTGATAGCAGAGACCCTTGTTTGTCCTGGCGAGGTATGGAAGATCCCTTCCTTAATTTCTTCTCTTAGCCTCTGGTGTCCTTCTTCAATCTTCTCTTCCAGGCTTCGGACATGTTCAGCCAGTTTGGTTTCCACCGATGAGACGTGGGCTCGTAATGGGGCGGTGACAATGTCTTCATAAATCCTGAGTTTGCTGACCAATGCACCAACCTTGTCCTCTCCCTCCCTCCATTGCAGCGTTGCTAGGTAGCGGGAATACATTTCTGGCCCGAGTCGTGCAAACTTCAACCACATCTAGGATGTGCACTGTACACCATCTGGACTTTTAGGAAATCTTTCGTCCTCTGAGAAGATTATCTCCAGTACAGCCAATTCTCTCAAGCACCGGATACCTTGTTCCATCGTGTTCCACTGTCCTTGCTGTACGTGGAGGTCCTCCTTGCAAAGGTATCTCTCCCTTACACTGGACAACAGTCGCCGCCAGAGGCTGAGAGTTTCCTGCCTCCTTCCAATCCCCTGATCAATGACGACATCTCGAGACAGGGATCCCAGTTGTCTTGCTTCACTTCCATCTAGAATTGTGTCGTTAGCGGCGCCATCCCAGATTCGGAGCAGCCAGGTCAGGATGGACTCGTTCGCCTGCCGTGTGAACTCTCTCCGGAGCTCACGTAGCTCACCCAGGGATAGGGACCGAGTGATTATTTCTGGCTCTGTCTCCTCCGGTGGATGTGAAGGTCCTGCCTCTTCGTCATCATTTGCTATGCGAACTGATTTGGTCTTCGATTTCCTTTTCTGGACAGGGGCGACTGCTATTGGTTTCTGTTGTCCTTCTGGCTCCTCGATGGTTTGTGTGGGCATGGTGCCAGTTGATTTATTTCTTACTCCCTCCGACTCAGCTGTAGTTTGTGTGGACGTGGTGCCAGTTGATTTGCTCCTTCTCTCCTCCCCCTGGCAGTGCTGTACCATGTCAAGCAGTGCCCGGTAAGCAGTGGCCAGGGCCCAGCAGGTTGCTGTGAGCTGACCATCTCTGGAGCTGCCAGAGCATTTTTCCTTTACCAGTTTTATCATGCTAACAGGATCCTGCAGTTGTTCAGGGGTGAATTTCCAGATCATGGGAGGAGAAAACTTCTCCAAATACTGGCCGATGTCCTCCCACTTCCCGTGCCACTCAGCGTTATCCATTCCCAGGACAGGCGTCCAAACAGCCTCCCTAGAAGGCCCTGTTCTGACCCTAAGCATGGTGTAAACAGTACAGAGCAGACAGAGCAGCAGACAGAGCAACACTAACAATAACATTATGCCATCCTTAGCATCAAAAGGAAAATCAATATTTTCAAAAGCTGTTGTAGCAGGTCTGAAGGGGAAGAAGGAGGTGAGAGGCTGGAAACAATCATTCCCCACTGTTCCCCCAAAGGACTGGGTGCGATTTTTAATGAGGCCCCAGAGGTAGCAACCCAGACCAGGACAGGCAAACAGGACTGAATACACATTTACAATGAAACTCATTGCTTCTGATGTTACGATGGCATAAACATAGTATACCAATAAAGCAATTTGGATCCCTCTCCCTGGTCTTAAAGAGAGCATTAAAATAGGCAAATAGTTCCCCATCTGCGGAAATATGAACATGCCCAGATACAACACCCACGTGAATGCACCAAACAACATGTTGATCGGGGAGTTTCTGTATCCAAATACACAGATGCTTAAAATGAAATTGTGATTCTGACTTCTCTCTCTCTGCCCCACGTTGGGCGCCAAAAATGTGCTGGTTTAAAAGTTAACCAGCAAGGCAAAATGAACTCAATTCA
>NW_020927247.1:0-664 GCF_003984885.1 Neopelma chrysocephalum
TGTGCTGGTTTAAAAGTTAACCAGCAAGGCAAAATGAACTCAATTCAAAAGAGAGATTTATAAGTCAGAATAACAATTTATTAAAATAATGCAATAAGTACAAGTATACAGACAGACAATTGGTTTTAACCCACAAAACCCAAATGTACAAACCCAGCACCCTGGGGTATGAACAAAAGTGGTGTACCTTGGCCCACCCCCCGAGTCCAAAGCAAAGGGAGAGGGGATAAAACCTGCTGGTGGGAGCGCTGCTGCAGTCTGGTCAGAAGTGGTGATTGCAGTCCAGTTGAGGGTGGTGGTCTCAGCCTGGTTGGGAGCAGCGGTGGTCTGCTGTCTTCCTCTGGGTCCCACGAGAGAGAGCTCCAAGGCTCTGAAACTCCCAGTTATATACTCTCCAGTTCAGGCGGGAGTGCTCAGTCCCTCCCTCAGAGTAGGGAATTCCATAAAAGGGCATGCGGATGCTCAGTCCCTCTTATCAGAGCGGGGAATTCCATATAAGGATATCAGAGCAGGGAATTCCATAAAAGGGTACAGGAACATCTTCCCACCTTGCAGGCCTCTACTGACAGCAGTTTTTGGGAAATGGCATGGAGGCTATAGAATACACAGTTTTGGGTTACACCCATCCAGGGATGAATTGGTCCCAGCCGTTCTAACCAGGACA
>NW_020927248.1:0-7544 GCF_003984885.1 Neopelma chrysocephalum
TGTGGAGGAGCAATTATCAGACTGGGAAAGATACAAGAAGTGGAGAGAGCTGTATGGGAACTGAATGGACTATGGATTTTAAACACATGGAATGGACTTTCTCACCACGGACTGACTGATGTTTTCCCCAGTTTTATTATGTTATTTGTTCCCACTGTTGTACCCCTGTTTGTCAGTGGTTTTTATGAAATTTTGATGTACCCTCCATTTTGTCCCTCCTTCTCCCTCAGGTTTTCCCGCCTTAACTTGTTTACTCCCTTGTTCTCCCCTGCTTTCCCGCTCCTCTGCTGCTGATTGGCCAAGATTTGCCGCAGTGCAGAGTGAGCTCTCATTGGCCCTTTCCCTTAGATACTCTTAAGTCACACCTACCTTTCCCTCGTCTCCCAATCCTTGTTTGCCCTAGGTTGTCAATCCTATGCTCCTCCCCAGTTCTGAGTCCTCCCCTTGAACCTACCCTATTTAAGTCCCTATTTTCCCTGAATAAATCGGCATTGCTTCCCCGACCTTCAACTGTGTCCTGACCCTTATTCGCAGTGCCGCGTCCCAACTCCCTTTTCCCTTTCGGGCCGTGGCAAGTGGCGCCCAACGTGGGGCACAGTTGGAGGTCCCTCACATTGAGGAAACTCCTGTGTCTCCACTCGGGCTCAGGCGTCGCCGGAGAGGTGATCGTCCCGCCGGTCCCCCCAGCTGGACGGACGACTGTGGGCTGCAGAGCTGCACGGGTCGACGCACCGGAGAAGGTGAGCAGCTGGGGACATTCCACACCCACCCCAACACCAACACCCCAATACTTTTATTAGAGAAGGGAGGATCTCTATAACACCGAGATGGGACTTACACTGTCCACCTCCCAAAAGTTTGTATATAGGCGTCTAAAAGACTTTATCATTGAGCACGGTCACCCCTTGGATAAGAAATCCGCCAAGGCACTCGCCAAATGGCTGGACAGTAAAAATCATAAATTAACAGACGACACCACAGCCGAAGAATGGCAGGCGATAGGCTACAGCCTATGGCGCGATAATGAAAAGGGGGACCGAAAGGCGAAACAAGCTCTCATTGCCTGGAGGCTAGTTCTGATGGTGCTACAGCACCAGATGATGAACGAGAACAGCAGCCTCCATGTACCAGCCACCAAACGAGAAAAAAACAACTGCGTCACACCAACTGAGACACTCACAAGATGGCGGGAGGGAGAAGACAACATCACGGCGAACACAAAATGGCGGCGAGGAGGAGGGAGACGGGAGACACGTGGGACGGAGGCGGGAAAAATCAGCGCGGGAACCATCAACGCGGGAAAAGAGGGGGCGGGCCTTCGTAGCACCACCCTCCAGACCACCTCCACCTCCTCCCACACGCGTCAGGGACCCCTCCCCCGAGTCGCCCACGTGTTCGTCCACTCCCTCCAGCACCACCTCCTCCCCTGAGAGGTCACCTTCCGGGGGTGAAAGGGAGACGAGGGGCGGGGCTAGGCCAAAGGTCAAAGCCGGTTTCCGGCAACATGGCCGCGCCCATAGGGCCCATAACAACAAGGCCTACCCCGCCTACCGCTACCGAGACACTAACAATGACGATGACATAGACCTTGACCAACACTCCCCTGAAAGGCGCAGCGATATGCCCAATATATGGAAGCCTTTCAGGGAGGAAGCCGCTCAGGCTAATGACACAGAATTTTTGAAAGCATTTCCAATATTTCTGGAAGAGGGGAAAGCTCCAGAATGGAGACCGATCTCCTATCCCATGTTGAAGGATATAAAAAAGGCCATGGTTGAGTATGGCCTGGGAGCGCCATATACGATCGGTCTCCTGGAGTCCTTCTTCCTTGCCTACCTACTAATTCCATATGACATAAGGGCGGTCATTAATGGTCTCTTTACAACTATTCAGTCCTCGGTATTCGAGGCTGAGTGGAAAAAATTGATTGTGACTTACGTTAATGAAAAAATGGAGAGAAGGGGAATCCCAGTGCGGCAGGCAATAGACATGCTCTATGGTGAGGGAAGCTACTCAACTAGAGGGGATCAATCCCGAATTGAACCTAAATTTTTAGAAATCACTAAAGAATTGGCATTAGAGGCAGTGAAAAGGGTGGCGGACGCATACGTCCAAACACCCTCTTTCACCCTCATTAATCAGGGACCAAAAGAACCGTTTATTGATTTTATAACAAGGCTAAAAGAAGCAATTAAAAGACAAGTCAATCAAAAGGAAAGTCAAGAAATTTTATTTAATAAATTGGTTATTGAAAAAGCTAATGAAGATTGCCAAAAAGCTTTAAAGATGTTAAAAGATCCTTCTCTAGTTGAGATGATAGAAGCCTGTAAAAACATAGGCTCTAACTCCCATAAAGCGCGTCTATTGGCTGCCGCCTTTACTGGGCCCCAAACATGTTTTAATTGTGGTCAAAAAGGACATTTTAAAAAACATTGCCCAAAAACTGCTTCGGAACCTAATTTATCTAATGTACCCAAATCCCTCTGCCGGAGGTGTGGGAAGGGCTTTCACTGGTCATCGGCCTGTAGGTCGGTGACCAACATAAACGGTGAACCCCTTCCCCCCAGAAAATCTCCCAGCATAAAAAGAAGAGTCACCTTTAGCTCCCTGCCCGACCTACGTCAATGCTCTTGCGAGCATTCGGGAAACGGGGAGCAGAGCGCTCAGGGGGGCGCGAGGACACAAATAACCCCTCAACCACGTTCCATCTTGCGCCAGACACCGCGCCCAGTCACCCCGTAACCGGGAGACCTCCGGCAGAGCTTGTCCCCCTTCAAAATCAATGCACTCCCTTAAATTGGATAACCCTTATTATTACTCACCCGATACCTGTCCTAAATCAATGCGAACAGATAATTAAAGTCACACCGTCTACCGAAGTAAATTCAAACACTATCTATCTAATAGTCTCTCATCTCTCGGCTGTGGCAAGGGGTGTTTTCGTGACTCCCACGCTCCTGACGGGGTTGACAAACTCCAACATCGCCATTTGTCTAACTATCCATCTTCCACCCTTGCAGTTGGAGGACCGCTTCCCAGTGGCTAAAATGATCCCCACCGACGATCTTCTCTGCGCGGTGTCCTGGGAAGAAGAACGGAGGGATAACTCGCTGACGGAAGTCCATTGGGCGACCTCAGTGAAGACCTCTAGACCCTTACTAACGTGTCGCGTTCTCTTCCCTCTGTCTAGACACCCGCAGAGGGTGACGGTGGAGGGTCTTTTGGACACGGGGGGCGGACGTCACCATCATCGCCTCCAAGGACTGGCCACATAGCTGGCCAGCCCACACGACAGATACAAGGGTCAGCGGTGTGGGAGGTGTCCAGCACCCTGTCAGGAGCCGTGAAGTGGTAACAGTCTACGGGCCAGAGGGCAGATCTGCAACCCTACAACCGTATGTATTAAACATACCAGTCACACTTTGGGGAAGAGATGCTATGGAACAGTGGCAACTCACACTTGGGACAGAGGAAAATTTTTAGAGGGGGTCACTGAACAATTGCAGCTGCCCAAACTAACCTGGAAAACAGAAACACCAGTTTGGGTAGATCAGTGGCCCCTTCCCAAACAAAAGCTGCAAATTTTAAATGACCTAGTTAATCAAGAATTGGCTAAAGGACATCTGGAGCCTTCCACCAGTCCCTGGAACACTCCAGTGTTCGTCATCAAAAAGTCCTCAGGTGCCTGGAGATTTCTTCAGGACCTGCGCAAAGTAAATGAAGTCCTCGAGCCAATGGGAGCCCTCCAGCAGGGAATGCCTTCTCCATCCATGCTCCCTGCTGAATGGCCCCTAGTGGTGATTGACATAAAGGACTGTTTTTTCCATATATACTTGAATCCGGCTGATTCGGCGAAATTTGCATTTTCCGTCCCTGCCATCAACGTTTGTGAACCCCATCGCAGGTTCCAGTGGAAGGTTCTTCCACAGGGGATGAAAAATTCTCCAACACTTTGTCAGATGTTTGTGGCAAAAGTGTTGGAGCCAATTAGAAAGAAAATTCCGCAATCAATCATCTTCCATTACATGGATGATGTGTTGATTTGCGCAAAAACCAAATTATCAATCAGACAAACATTAGACGCTACAATTGCGGCCCTAAATTCACATGGATTGGAAATATCCCCTGAGAAGATACAGAGAGAAGCACCTTGGAGGTACCTCGGACTCCAAATTAATACAAAAACTATAAAACCACAATCAGTAGAAATTGACAAAAAGGTCCGAACTTTGAATGACCTCCAAAAACTACTGGGAGCGATCAATTGGATCAGACCTGTGCTGGGGATCACAACCGGTGATCTGCACCCACTGTTTGAGCTTCTCAAAGGAGATGCGGATCTGTCCTCCCCCAGGTTCTTAACATCTGACGCTAAGAGAGCCCTTACCACAGTCGAGACAAAAATATCGGAGAGACAAACAAATCGTAGGATGGAGGGACTGCCATCCTCATTAGTCATAATTAGAGAAAAATATCAACCACTAGCGATTTTGGGACAATTCACAACTGATGGAAAAGACTTCTGTCTGTGGGAGTGGTTGTTCCTTCCCCACCAATTTTCCAAAACGATCGTAACTTTAGCAGAGATGATTGGCAAATTAATCTTCAAAGGCCGCACCAGGTGTTTAGAACTCAGTGGAGAGGAGCCAAATTACATCTACCTCCCATTGACTTCTGAACATCTGGAACAACTGCTGCAGAATTCTACTGACTTTCAGGTCGCCATCGGGGGTTACCCGGGGGAAGTCAAATTTCACCTCCCGGCGTGCCCGTTTTTGCAAAGACTAATTCCAATTCCATTAAAACTAAAAGTTATGCAATCAGACCTACCAATTAAAAATGCAAAAACCATTTTTACCGATGGCTCAGGGAGAACCGGAAATGCGGTAATTGTTTGGAAACAAAAAGATAATTGGCACCAAGACATTCACAGAGTACAAGGTTCCCCACAAATCGTAGAATTATCAGCAGTTGTTCGCGCCTTCCAAATTTTCAATAAAGAACCCATTAATATTGTCTCTGATTCGGCATACGTTGTGGGCATTGTCAAAAGGATTGAAAATTCGTATCTCAAAGAAGTATCTAATGAAAAATTATCTAATTTGTTGAAAAAATTATTGTTTCTAATTGAAATTAGAGAATTCAGATACTACATTGTCCACACGAGGTCCCACACTACTCTACCAGGTCCTGTGGCGGAGGGAAACCAGATCGCCGACCATCTGGCAGGTATGGTTGTCACCCCAAATCTTTACCAACAAGCAAAAATTTCACATGAATTTTTCCACCAGAATGCGCGATCGCTAAAAAAACAATTCGGCCTCAAATTAACTCAAGCAAAAGAAATTCTAAAAGCTTGTCCCGATTGCCAAAAAATTGCCCCACTGGTTCCAGAGGGGACAAATCCCAGGGGGCTGTCAGCACTAGAAATTTGGCAATCCGATGTTACACATATACCCGAATTTGGCAAATTAAAGTATGTTCATGTGTCTGTGGACACGTTCTCAAAAATGATTGTAGCCACCGCGCATTCCGGGGAAAAAAGCAGAGATGTCAAGAAACATTTCCTGTCTGCATTTGCTAGGATGGGAGTCCCCAAACAAATAAAAACTGACAATGGACCATCCTATGTATCTGCGGACACGAAAAAGTTTTTTGATGATTGGGGAATTCACCATACCACTGGAATTCCTCACAACCCCACAGGACAGGGTATAGTAGAGCGGGCCCACCAAAATATCAAAAATTTACTCAATAAACAAAAGAGGGGGAGTATTGGCCTAACTCCCCAAGAAAGATTGGAAAAAGTTATGTATGTATTAAATTTTTTAAATTTAGCAGAGGAACAAGAAACTCACACAGACAGAAGTCCAATAGACAAGCACTTTAAATCAGGAGATATAATAAACAAGCAAAAAGCAAAAATCATGTATAAAGACGCATTAACAGAATCGTGGACGGGCCCTTTCCCCCTGATTACATGGGGGAAAGGGTACGCATGCATTGCAGGACCAACAGGACCAAAGTGGATCCCAACCAGAAGAATAAAGATATATCAAGAACGAGACGAGACATGCAGACCATCTACCTCTCCATCTTCGTCATCATAACCCTGAATCTTACCAACGTCTCCACATCGTTCCCCCTCAAGAACTGGATGAACCAACCTAATGAAAATCTGTGGGTAACGTTGGCAAAGGCTACGGGAACAGACACTTTGTGTCTGGCCCAGTCAGGCGCTGGCAACCCTTTCCAAACTTGTCTTGTTGGTGTCCCTATCTCCTCAGTTAATGATTGGAATGCGTTTTTACCTCTAACACGGATTACAGACCCTCTTCCTTTTACCTCCGCTACTCTTGCTCAAGCTGTCTCTCGCACTCATCTTTCTTTTGACCCTCCTCAAGAAATCGATTTATTTGGCTCAGTCCCTACTAATACCTGTATCTTGTTTCACCGCTACACAGAACCCAAATTGTTCACCCCATTCAATGTCTCTGCTAATAACCCCATTTATAGCGAGCTTCCTTCCTCGTGGTGTAACCACTCGGTCATCACAGCGGTAACCACTGAGACAATCCCGAGGTGGAGAAAACTCCCCCAAGGGTTTTTCCTACTGTGCGGGGACCGAGCTTGGCAGGGGATTCCTGCATACCCAGAAGGCGGTCCTTGCACAGTGGGAAAACTCGCCCTCTTCAATCCAGCCAAATTTCAGCTTCCAAATTCCTCCCCACCAAATTCGGCTCCAAATTCTCCACCGTCAATAATTAATAGAAGCAAAAGAACATTTGTCTTGTATGAACGTCCAGTCCTCCCAAAACCTCGTCCTACACCTCCCAAACCCCCAGTACCTCTTGCTGCTCCAGCACCCAAAACACCTCCTCTCCTTGTTCCACCTTCCTGGACCGCTCCACCACCCCTACCGTTCCCTGCAGACTGTGACTCTCAGATTAACATTTGGCCAAAAATAAAAAATTACTGGGCTTCCTTCGGTGTGTTTTCTGGGATAGGAACATCTCACGCACTTTCACTTCTCACCCACCTCGGTTGCTGGCTTACGAAGGAAGCAAATGCAACAACAACAGCGATAGAGGGATTATTAGCAGACACACAAAAATTAAAAGAAGTTAGCCTGCAAAACCGTGCAGCCATTGACTTCCTACTCTTGGCACATGGCCACGGGTGCCAAGAGTTCGAAGGCATGTGCTGCATGAACTTCTCAGATCATGCACAATCGATCCACAAAAGCATTGATCAGTTAAAAAGTTTGGTCCAAGACATCCACCAGTCCCACAATGAGGGGTTAGATGGAATGTTCGATTGGCTTAAGTTTCCGTCAATCCCTAATTGGCTTAGAAGAATACTAATATTGGCTCTGATTTCTGTGGGCGGTCTTTTTGCTTTGTGCACTTGCTTGCCCTGTCTTTTTATTTGTTTCCGCCAGCTGTTCCTGAAATCCATCGGTGCCAACGTTGTGCAAGTAAATAAAGAAGGGGGAGATGTGGAGGAGCAATTATCAGACTGGGAAAGATACAAGAAGTGGAGAG
>NW_020927249.1:0-8054 GCF_003984885.1 Neopelma chrysocephalum
AACTTTTAAGATTTAAATTGAGTAAATATTGGGTGATTCATTGATTCTTCTGTATGTTAAAATTGCCTAATCTTTTGTTAAGTAAGAGTTCATTGAAAAATTAAAAGTTAACATCAAATTCTGCAAAGGGGACATAAAAGTTATGATTTTTAATACTAATTATGTCGAAGCAATTGTCTTTTTCATGCAGGAGAACCATGAAGAAATCCCTGCAGAGGCTGAGAGTGCTGTCATCCCAATGGTATGGGCCAGCATCACACTCAGACCAAAACCAGTAATTACCAAGAATACTACAAACATAGTATACACCACAAAATTAGAAATACTATTACCAACATGATGAAGCAAATGGTGAGTGTTCTTTCTGTAAAGGGAGGGAATACTAGAAAAATTGTGTAGATCTGAAAGAGGAGCAACCAATTTGTCCCCTGTCTTCTAAAATTGTCACAGGCTCATAACCTGTGAATGAATATTTCTACCCTAACTCAGTAAGGGGGGGGTACTGTTTTATTTTAAATGTAAACTAACAATGTGTCAGAAGTTAACTGTTTGCAGATAGTCGGTTCCAGCAAGCAGACCTGAAAACTGTACCACCAAAATTCAAGCTGAGAGTCATAAAAACAACTTTTATGCAGAAGTAGACAAATGTCTTAACTGCAAATGAAATACACCAGGACCAAAGAGTATTAAACTGCAATAAATCAAGAGTGAGTAGACAAAAAGCCAACATAAAAGCCTTCTGACACGATTGAAAACTATTATAAAATCAACTTGCACTAAAGGTGGTACATATACATATACTGTAATTATTGTATTTGTTTTGCTATTTTCTGTTCTATATTATTTTTTTAAGCTTCTCTCATTGTTAACTTAATTGTTGAAAAATTGAAAGCTTATATTGCTTTTGCTTTTACTATATGAATTGTTTTAAAACTTGCAATGTTTGTACTTGTACATATCTTGTTCCAGCAATGATGCCTTAAGCCCCTAATAGTTTTTTATTTTTCTACCTTATAAGTTTTATAGGTAATAGAAGTAATTTTAGAAACAACCCTTTCTCCCCCTTCCCCGGAGCACCCCTTAGTTTATACATTCCTTTCTCTCTCTTACCCCATTCCATACTCCCCATATCAGCCCTATCCCTGTATCCAGTAGAAGATGTTTTGTCTCTTGTCAAGGCAAGCCTGTCTTGTTTGGGGAACGCTTGTATCTTGGCCTAAACCGCAGGACAGAGTCAAAGAACTGGGTGACTCTGCTCTCTGTACCCCGAAGATGATGAAGGATGATGAAGAGAGGGTCCCAAAAAGCACCCCAGACCCAATTCCAGGAGGTGGGCCAGGGGGTGGACCAGAGCAAAAGTCACAGGGTAGACACACTTGGGATTGACCAGATATTATTGTAAATGTAACATCTCGGGCACAGCCCGGCGCGCGCGCGTCGTTTACCATCAATTGCCTTGGCACTATTAAACCCTTTCCTTATCTCACCCCGATTGACGGCTCCTGGATTTTTTTTCTAAGCACCAGCTGAGCAGGCATCAGCAACAATTTGTAAACATCTGTCTCTTTGACTACTGCAGCTTGTGGAAGAATTTCTCCTAAAAGTAGTTTGATGAAAAGTCCATAGAATTTTCATGTGATTGTGAAAAAATGTTTATCTACTTATGTTTTTAAGATGCTTTCTTATCTAGTGTCATCTAGGAATGTACGTGAACCTGAATTGCATAAAAGAAGTCCTGCACTAAGACCAAAGGATGGATAAGAAAGTGGCTTCAGTGCTGAGGCAGCACTGCAACAGCACTGGTTCTGTGGACTCTCCAATAGGACCCTAAAATCTGGCTTGCACCATTGCTTGCAATCTTTGAGACAACTGGGTAGCATCGTCATTGGAATAATTTATTTAAGTTGCTTAAATAATTTGCTTAGATTGCTTCTTAGCTTTATTGTTTCGTTGGTGTTCATATATCCATGAATGCACCTAATTCAATAGGTGAAGATGCTTTTATCCATGGAGGCAAGAGATACCTGTATTATCACTCCATGAGATAAAGATGATCGACTGCAGTCTGGGACAGGTTGGAACAGGACAACCTGCCCCTGGTAAGGCCTAGAATTTGTCCAGAGAGTATAAGCTCTCTGTGGTGAGCTACTGGCACTGCCAGGGTGCGGTTTGCATCCAGACGCAGCCTGCTTCAAGTAAGTTCTTGACTAGCCTATTAAATCTGTGACTGGCAGTTAATCGCTTTATGTGATAAAAGCACAAGCTCCTCTCTCAGAAGATCAAAATACAGGAATTCCGAGATCCAAAATTCCTGTGAAATTGTCATCAGACAGAGAGTCACACTTCATCGACTCCCTGGTTGCATAAAGAAGTTTATTTTTGAAATTGTTTAATGTTTTAAGATCTGCTTTGCAGGAACTACAGAGATTCATCGTGTCATCTAAGCCTATGAGACTGGACTGCTCATCTGTTCCAGCCCAAGGACTGAGTCTGTATTAGACAATAAGACTGAAACTCCTGCAAACCAAATGGAAGGAACTCTTTTCAAATCCAGCAAACCATCTCCATCATGGTCAGAGTTATCATCAAAGACCCTGAATTTTACCCAAGAAGAAAAAACCTCTGTTGCCGCGGTCCGCGGGGGGAAGGGAAATGGGACCGGGCACTGCAATAAGGGTTCTGACACAGTCGAGGTCTCGTGCAGCAATGCTGTTTATTTGGGGGAAACAAGGGTTTAAATAACGTAGGTTTGAGGGGTGGATTCTAACCTGGGGAGGCGCAAGAGATTGACAACTCAGGGAAAAATGTGATAGGGGGATAGGGGAAAGGTGGGCGGAACTCCCGGGTCTCTGAGGGATTGGGCCAATAGTAGCTCTCTCTGCATGGTGGCAGGTTGTGACCAATGAGCAGCAGAGGAGCGGGAAAACTGGGGAGACAGGGTGACAAACAACTTTTGGAGGGAAAATCTGAGGGAGAAAGGGAGACAATATGAAGGTATGACAGAATTCATAAAATTTAACAATAAACTGAGGTGCATAAGAATTCATAAACACACAACAATAGACTGGAGAAAAACTGTCAGTCTGGTGGGTGAATTATCAAGTAACAGGTCCCTTTAGATCCCATTTATGCTTTTCCAGGCAACATATCTTTCCCAGTCTGTCTTCTTATCCAGCACACTCTGTTCCTGAGATGAGTAGAGCAACAAAGACTATTATAAGGACTGTTAAAATAATGTTTAAGTTTTTCTCTCTTATTTGTATTGCTCAGAACTACCAGTAACTATGAATTTAGAACCCAAATTTACATTTGGCTTTAGCAAACATTCTTCATAAAAGCAAGTGCTGAATTTGCACTATAGATTTAGCTAAAATCTGGCAACAAGTTTAAATTTCTTAGAAATGTTTCATTAAATTTACTTCCACAAACTTACTTCATAGTTACCAAACTAAACTTGAATAGAGCATCCATTTATGTTAGTGAAATTTGCACAATAGCTTGTTACACGATTAGTATTAAGTAGTAGAGACTGAACAAGATCTTTGAGTCTTGTTTAATCTCTAAAGGGGGGACTGATGCCTTAAGACCCATTTAGTTTCTTATTTTTCTAATTTTGTAAGCTTTAAAAGTTTTATAAGAAGTAGAAGCAGCAGCGCTTGTGCCCTCACCCTGTAGCACAAGTAGTTTACACATTCCTCAACCCTCTTACCACATTCCATGCTCCCCATATCAATCCTACCCCTGAATTCAGTAGAAATGTTTAGTCTTTTGTCAAGGCAAGGCCTATGCTGTTTAGAGAACACTCATATCTTGGCCTGAACAACAGAACACAGTCAAGAACTAGGTGACCGTGTACCCTTTGTGCTCTGAGGATGATGAGAATGATGAAGAGGTGGTCCCAAAAAGTCCCCAGACCCAATTCCCAGGGGTTGGGCCCGGGGCGGACCAGAGCAAAGGCTACGGGATGGGCAAAACTTGGATTGGTCAAGCAGTATTATAAAATGTAACATCTCAGGCACAGCCAGCGCGTGTCCTGTAACATCTATGCCTTGGCACAAATTAAACCCTTTCCTTATCTCACCCTCAATTAACTGCTCCTGAGGTTTTTTTTTCCTTAGCATCAGCTGCTGCAGGTATCAGCTGGTGGCCCGTACGTGGAAATCAGAGACCTGAGGCTACTCCAGATTGGAAACTTTCATCCTGCAGGAATTCTTCATCAGCCAGCATTCTTGGAGAATTCCCGCAGCGATCTAGGGAAGCCCCAGCTCCACAGAACCCACGGAAGCAAGCACGGAGCATAGAGGTGGGATAAGAAAAGGCAAAATAAGGGGAAAAAGGTACCTTCTTCGGTTAGCAGCTGCAGAAGAGTTGTGTGTTTCCAGGAGATAGGGAACACGGGAAGACTGGAAAGGGAACTTAAGACTTGGGCCCATATAGTCGCGGGAGTCACTTTCCAGTCGGCGAAAAGGTTTTTCGCCGATCCAGGTCAGAGTGGGTTTCAGCCTAGGGCTGGGTTTTGTTTCGATCTGAAGGGGACGCTCTTCTAGTGTGCTCTGATTCTGTGAGGAGCCGGGTGGGCTCTGGAGCCGGGTAGGCTTGGTAGTTAGGAGGTTACAGTAACAGTTTTGTAATCCTAAGGTAACAAGTTCGAATCCTAGTGTGTGGTTTGTTCATGTTTTGCAATCATGGGTTGTGTGGATTCAAAGTTTAAAATTCCTAAGGAATCTCCCCTGTGTTTGGTTTTGAAACACTGCAAAACTTTAACCGGTCCTGACACAATTTTAAAAAAGGAAGAACTTTGTAGACTGTCTGTAAGTGTTTGGCCTCTATTTGGACAAATGAGAGGGATATCGGATCTCTTCCCATTTCTGTTCTACATTAAGAGCAAAATTAATTTCAACACTGTATCTAGTTCAAAAAAAACAGGAATGGGAAGAGATCCGACATGCAGAATTGTTTGTGTTTCTGTTAACACGTCCTGGATTGAGAGAAGGAGATAAGAAAAATGAAAGCTCAGAAAAGGTAGAAAAATCAGAAACGACTTCAGAAAAAGGTCGAGTTAAGACTGCTCCTGTCCCGCGAATTTTATTTAAAAACACAGAGAATGACGATTTGGATATGCTAATACCACCTGATAGGAGAGGAAACAGCCCGGGGGGAGCTGGAGCTGCAGGAGTGGTGGCCCCTGGACCAGCTCCTGCTGCACAGGCAGGAGTTGGGCAGGCAGGGGCCACTTGGAGACTCCCTGGTGTGGCCGCACCGGGAGGAATTGGGCAAATCAGGGCCTCCGGAGGAGTTGGTTCAGGGCCGGCAGGAGCGAGTTCTGCCGGTATAGATGATAGAACAGAGGCTGTCGGTTTGGCCGGAGTAGGCACAGCGGCGCAGATAAGATCTGTAGTCAGCTTTTGTTGAAACTGCTTTCGGCACGGCAGAGCTGAGCGGGAGTTATACAGGCACTGTGGGGCTAGCTAGCTCAGAGATAAAGTCTAGTTTAATCGCAACAGGGGTAACAGCAGAAGAGGCTCCTGGCCCCACGGGGGCAATGGAAGCGGGACCTCCCCCGCCTGTTCCAGTGAGCATGGGGGGAGCAGCCCGTAGCCTTGCAGCTGCCGGCGGCTTTGCCGGAGCAGATGAGGTTACCATAGTAACAGCAGAGGTGAGCGCAGGCATAGCGGAGCAAGTGAGAACTGGAGTTAATAGTTGTATCAGTGACGTGATAAGAACTGTAAAGTCTGAAAAGTCGGTTTTTACTAGAGTTGCTTTTGGCGTGGTAACACCAGAAAAAGTTATTATAGATGCGGCATCTGTTGTGGAAGCAAGGAAGACTTTAGAAATCGCGGCGAAAGCTCCACCAGAACCGGCCAGTGTGGTGACGGCGGCAGGCGTAGGAGTCGCTGGCTCTGATGGTGGCAGTGGGGTGGGGGTGTCCGCTCCAGGTGTGCTTGTGAGACCGAGCAGCCCAGCACCGCAGATGGGTGCTGAGGTCGTTGATTCTATCGGTAGCGATAGCGATGTGAGAGCTGTAGAAACGGAGCTGCATGCCCCGGTTGCAGGAAAGACCCCAGGGTTGAATGCTGTGAACACAGCAGAGTGTACCACTGTAGTGGCAAATACAAAGGAAATAAGCTGGTCTAAAATGTACGAAGTGAGACAAGAGACGAATGAATCGCCCACAGATTTTTTGAATAGACTGAAGGATGTCATCAGGAAATCTACTGATATTGATATAGAATCAGAGCTAGGGAAAAAACACCTAGTGTATTTGTTTGTGGGACAGTCCACAAATGATATAAAGAGAAAACTACAAAGGGCAGGTGGTAATGAGAAGGATATTGATTAATTATTGGATATAGCTTGGACGGTGTATCAGAATAGAGAACAGAAAGCGAGTACGGTGGGCGGTGAAGCGATTATGAGAACAGACGTTGCCGCAGCAACAGAACTCCCAGCTCAGAGCGCAGGGGAGGTTTCTGGAACGGCCGTCACCACGGCAACGGAGCTAGCTGGCGCAGGGAAAAGAAAGTTGTTGCCTGTTTCTGGTGTTGTAGGAGTGCGCATAACAGGGCAGAAACAAGCAAAGTTTGTCCCAGCTATACTAACAGGCGAGAAAGGAGGAGAAGACCCGGGGACAGAGAGAGCGAGACTCGAGCGGGGAGCGATCCCGAAGTTTAAGACCGTGGCAAACACAGAAAGGCGGGGACAGGCAGGACTAGTCTCAGTTGTTGCTTTAGCTGATGAGGAGGCTTCGGTCCCTGCTAGTGTAATCCAAGCAGGGACGGCAGATGCGAGTGCTGTAAAAGCTGTAAAACCGTTAGGCGTGACAGCACGAAGGGGTGCTGGGGCCACTGACTTTGCGGAGGTGACGGGACCCAGCCCTACCCCTACTGTTCCGAGGACTGTCCCAGGTATAACAAGCGCGACTGTAGATCGAGTCGTAGCAAAGGTGCCGGGAACTACGAGAAAAGCAAGGGCAAAGAGAATGAATAAGCATATAAAACGTCCCCCGCCTATACTAACTAACGTAGAGGGAGTAGCCCTTTCCCCTGGAGCTGCTAATCCCATGCAAGCAGCTGCAGTGAGTGCGGGTGTTGTGGAGATTTTAAAACCACCCGACGACTTTACGGTTGTCATAGCAATAAGGATGCCTGCTCCCATAACAAGCGGAGCAGGGCCGAGGGCGAGAGCGACCAGTGTCCAGCCTATTCCAACATGTAAAAGAGGGAGAGGGAAATCACGTGACGGTCGCAGACGCCGCCACCGCTCTGTGAGCGCAAGAGCAGCATTAACCACCGGCACAGAGAAAATAAGTCCAACCACGGGACAATTGCAATCTAGATTTGGTACAAGAGCTGCTGCTGCTCCTGCAGACGGAGCGGGGGCCGCAGCGGGCGCAAGGACAAATCACTTTCCAACCGTGGCCAGTACAAACAAAACTGCCAATAATACCTTGACAATTACGGACAAAAGACCGGTTAAAACTGCAGAAGCTGCAGTAAAAGCTAAAGTAATGTCTGTAACTGGAGTCCCAGCACAGCCTGACACGGGACCCTCTGGCTCCGCCATTAGGGGCGGAGACGGAGCTGTCACTCACCCTCCAGCTCTCCCAAGCCTCCACAATCCGCACCCTCCCACCAGGTAAAAAAGGGGGGGCAAAATCAGTGTACAGTTCCAACAAGCATGAAAGCTAAAACCCGCCAGTGGAATATATGTAATAGGTAATGCTTTGAAAGAAAAATTGAATTATAATGCCATAACTATAATTAAAATTGCAGGAATAAGTAAATCCAAGCCACTGTTTGAACTTTTAAGATTTAAATTGAGTAAATATTGGGTGATTCATTGATTCTTCTGTATGTTAAAATTGCCTAATCTTTTGTTAAGTAAGAGTTCATTGAAAAATTAAAAGTTAACATCAAATTCTGCAAAGGGGACATAAAAGTTATGATTTTTAATACTAATTATGTCGAAGCAATTGTCTTTTTCATGCAGGAGAACCATGAAGAAATCCCTGCAGAGGCTGAGAGTGCTGTCATCCCAATGGTATGGGCCAGCAT
>NW_020927250.1:0-667 GCF_003984885.1 Neopelma chrysocephalum
AATAAGACTGGGGTTAGTGTAGATTGAAAATAGTCTTCTCCCTCCCTATGCATCCTTATAGCCCTTTTCTTGCATTATGAACTCGCCTTCCTTGAACATGATGAGAACTGCTCACGGTGTGTCAGATGAGATCATCTCTCAGCCTTGCACAATACAATCAATATGTTCCTATTTCTCCTGGAAGTACCTTGTGTGACACAGCCCAGGCTGATACTTGCTTCCTTCATTTCTCAAACCTGTTTCATGCCCCAACATTGTAGAACTTCAGATAGGAATAAGAAGTGTTGAATTTCATTGCATAGTTAGCAGACTTGATGTTGAATTGGGGCATGAAACAGGTTTGAGAAATGAAGGAAGCAAGTATCAGCCTGGGCTGTGTCACACAAGGTACTTCCAGGAGAAATAGGAACATATTGATTGTATTGTGCAAGGCTGAGAGATGATCTCATCTGACACACCGTGAGCAGTTCTCATCATGTTCAAGGAAGGCGAGTTCATAATGCAAGAAAAGGGCTATAAGGATGCATAGGGAGTGGAGAGCCTTGGGGAGGAAACTGGAAAAGCTTCACTTGTTTGGCTTAGTCAGATAAAGATAGAAAATGGTACAATTTCTCTTCTTAAATAAGACTGGGGTTAGTGTAGATTGAAAATAGTCTTCTCCCTCCCT
>NW_020927251.1:0-6894 GCF_003984885.1 Neopelma chrysocephalum
CACACTATTGCTGATACAAGCCAGGATGCCGTTGGCCTCCTTGGCCAACTGTGTCCAGTTCAGCCGATTGTCCAGCAGGACTGCCAGGTCCTTTTCTGCTGGGCGGCTTTCCAACCACTCTTCCCCCAGCCTGTAATGCTGCCTGGGGTTGTTGTGACCCAAGGGCAGGACCTGGCAGTTTGCCTTGTTGAATCTCATACAATTGGCCTCAGCCCATTAATCCAGATCCCTCTCCAGGGCCTTCCTACTCTCCAGCAGATCAACACTCCCACTCGACTTAGTGTCATCTGTGAACTTACTGAGGATGCACTTGATCCCCTTGTCCAGATTGTCAACAAAGATATTAAACACATTAGGTAATGTTTGGTAACTAAAACAAACATTAGATAATGTTTAGTAACTATTTATTTGTTTTTGCTGCTTTATTTGTCTGGTCTGAAAAACTGAACTCATGTGAAGTCATGTTCTGGCTTTGAGTCTCCATTGTTCTTGTACCACTTGTCAGTGGCAATTCTAATTATAGCACTTAATGGAAATCACTTTAAGGCAGCTGCAGTCAGTTAATGCTGAGGCTCCTCATTGTCTTGGTTGCCAGGTGTAAGTGTGAAGGGTAGTGTGTGTCAATTAATTGATAAACTGGTTTTAGACAAATTGATACTGCTGGATTTAGACAAATTATTTTAAAAAGCTTTTAGTTACCGTAGTCAATGAAGAAATAATGAATTCTGCATTTATGTGGCATTTGGGTGTAACTGGTCCTGTTGTGCCTTGTCTGCTGAGTGAAATACAAGACTTCCAGGAACATATAAATGTAATAAAACACCCAAATATAACTAAAAGTAATTAATAGCCTTGGTGTAATGTGTATGGACACAAGGAAGAAATTCAGTTTGCACAGATGCCTGAAACTCAAGTTTCCTGAAGTAAACATTGAAGAACTTTTTAAACATGGCTTCCAAACCTAAACAAAACCCCCACATAGCCTATGTTTGACTTCTGCTTTTTTTTCTGTGCAGTCATTCGATATTTTGGTTAATAATCTGTTATTGTATAGTGATTATGATACTTAATTTGTAAGAAAATAGTTCTATTTCTCTTGGCCCAGTTTGCTTGTCTTGTCAGCTGTTTGTTTTGTGGTTTGTTTTTTTTTTTTAAATCTTTGACCCCCTCTTCCTGGTTAGTCTGTGATTTGTGTCCATAATTATCTGTACTCTGTTCTCTGATCTCTCTACTTTGTCATCTCATTTTCACCTTTTTGTTTGTTGATGGGACTATCTCCTCCTTTGGACTGTCTTACACTTTGCAGTATCTGGCAATAGATAGGATAAGGTAACTGTTAGGAGCAGCAGTAGTTACCCACTTTGCCATCACAGGGGTTGCATTTTCTCTGGTTTGTGAAAGTGCTTTGGAGGCATCTTATTACAGATAAAAGCCAGGTAGGTTGTAGTGTAGATCTAATTTAAAAGGCAGTCTTCAGAGAGCTCTCCTGTTACTATCAAGTGTTACCAGGCATAAGTGAACCAACACTTTGCTAGACTTTGGAGATAATGCAAAGACTCATTTATGAGGTTGGAGGTACCATTCCGTCCTATTGATAATCACACACAAACAGAAAACTGCTAAGTGATGATATTGGAATTTCTCCAGGAGTTGTCTGGAAGATGTCTAGCACATGTGAAGTGGCATGTCTGTTCTTGGGTGTGTGACTTAGTTGAATCTTTATTCAACTTGAACTACTTATACCGAAATTTTTCATGCAGGTTGTCTACATCAAGGTAAATAGTTTTTTGAGTTACGTAGCTGATGACAAGGATGACATAAAATATTGGTGACACTAACAACAGATTGTTGTCTTTGATCTTGTATATGTGGAACAGGGAATGGAGCAAACTCGTAATCTCATTAGCAGTGTCTTTCTGCAAAAATTCTTAGAGGGTTAAAAGCATTACAGATCTCTGTGAGGGGTGAGGGGAGAGGGGAAAATAGACAAAATTTTTAGGCTGCAGGAGTCTGTGGGGTGTTTTGCTGCTCCTTCTTCCCCTGCCGGTGATATTGACTGCATAATATGAGGTGGTACAGTGGATGGATGAAATACATTGTCAAGAGTTGTGCATCTTAACCTTTTGAAATACTAATGATATGTATCAAAATTATGTTACATTACACTTCCTTTTAAACATCTTTAAGAGAGGTGATACATATGTTTCATAACAGCATTTCCAAGCAGATTGTTTTGTGCAGATTGTGTAGTGGTGAGAGAGGTGAATTTATCTATTTTTCTGAGAGTCTGTGAGCCAAATTTTGTGGGTTTCTTTAGAGGTAAGACAGATAAAATTTGCCAACTCAGTTTTTCTGGTTTGTATCTATTGGAAATTTAAAAAAAAAAATTGCCTTTCTGAAATGCTGTCAAACATGATGTTGAGTGTAGAAGTGTTACTTTAACTTACCATTTTCTTTCAAAGTTTGTGTTGTTGTTGTGGTGGTGTTTAATAATTGCTTTCTTCAATTTCTGATGTTTCTTACAGGAGACTTATTCAAGCTTTCCAAGGCATTTGCAGCACGAGGGCACTTACACTGTCTCATTGACAACTGTGTAGTCCAGACAAGGTTTACAGCTTTTCTGTTACTGTGGCTGGGATTAATAGGGCCCAGGACTGTGTGTCCTGTGTGAATTTTGTGTTTGAGCATCTTCTTCAGCAGTATGCTGTTTTGTGCTCTGGAAACACTTGCTGATGAGTTAATGAAATAAAAATTGGCCTGTCATACACTGAAAATAAAGAAAAAGTGTTGGCATGGTGTCTGCTTTATGATTCGATAATATAGTTTCTTCTTAGCCATTAACATAATTCTGGCAGTTAACTATTTTGGAATCTTTTAGGGAGAAAAACAGAGAAATATTTGCGTTGCAGGGATCTTCGGCACAAAACAAGCAGTAGGGAGCAGCCTGGGGTCTGTAGGAAGCATATTACTAATGTTTAGCAAATTATGTTGTCATTTAAACTTGTACCTTATGAAATAATTGGATCTGAGCTAGTTTAGTGTTAACAGATTTTTAAAATAAGTCAGAAAACCAAATTGAATAGTCTCACAATACCATAGTTTAAAGTTTTGTGTTTTAGAAGATCCCATGCTTAACACTGATGGGTTGATGCTGTACTAAAAGCTGTCTGCTGTGGTTGGTTTATCTGACCCAGAGTTACAACCCTCCATCCACTGGAGATGCTTTCATAAACAAAACACAAATTGTGCTGGATGCAGTTCTCTGAAGTTCCACAGTTTGTTGCAAAGAGTCTGTATCAAAAAGGGTTTCTATTTCTATGCCTTAGTGACTCCTGATTTGGTGCTCAAAGGGATAATCCAAATCCACCTCCTACTGCTACACCTTTCTAAACATTTCTGCAGTACTAATCTGCCTTTAGTGAGCATGTGGCTATGTGGTGACTCAGATCAGCAAGCTAGCTTTTTCTGTGGGATAGTTCCCTGTTTGATCAGCAGCCTGATCCAATTTATGTTGTGGTACTGACTGTTTTATAGCCACCGGTGGGCTGAGGGTGAGGGAAAGCAGAAACAGGGAATGAATTGCTGTTTTGGTGGCAGACTGCAGATACACTACAAGGGAAAACGGTGTGTTCATTTTAATGCTTAGTGTGATCCGTAATGGATGTGTTGTAGGCAACTTGCTGTGTTTTTGTTAAGCGCACTACATTTCAGCTTGCTGAATTGTAAACTGCCTAGGATTTGGTCAGTAACAGGGTTCCCATTACTTCAAGTTTAACCACAGCCGATTGTATGGAAGCCAGTTTGTTTCTCCTTTTATCATGCAGGTGTGGGGGCAGGGAGGGGAGTAGGAGAGGACATATTCGGTGGTTTTGAGTTCCGTAGTGTTGTTCTTATTCCTGAAAGATAAGGGTTTTTTTCTTCTACTTAAAACTGTAAAATGTGTTTGAAAGCATCTTTAACTCCCCTCTTCCCACTCCCCCTCTTTTAGAAAAACTGTATTAAGTTACGGATTACGTCTACTGAACGTGATTTTGTGGTAATATTTGGAAAATCCTGGTTAAAGAATTTCAGTTGTGTATTGAGATTTTATATTTGAAATGATGAATAGTACTAGATAGAATTTGTTCTGCGTTGTATAATTTTGTTTGTCTTTGTTACTAGCAACTGATTGAACTATTACTTTCCCAAACTGAAAGAGCAAATCAGTGTTTGGTTTTCGAGAACAGTCACCTTCTGAAAAATAACAATGATCACAATCTGGGTCCTTTCTTGATTAGCTCCTGCTCAAGACCTTTAATTTGACTTTTCCACAAAAAAAAAAAAAAGGGCGCTATTTTGGAGCTTAAGATTTGGGGTTTTTTTCCTAATCATTGCCCTTTCTCTCCACTACCCACTGATTTCAGTGCATTACATTCTAAGGTCCTTTTTTTTTTTTTTGTATGGGGGGGATGTGTAGTACAGGAGAAAATATGTGTGAAGCATATGAGATGTTTGATCTGCCGTGTACATTCGCCTGGCATGTGATGAAGCAGTACCCAACTGCAGCATGCTTTTCAATATAAACTCCTAGTATGCAAAAGGTAGGGTTACATTTTTTGTTTTTAGTGGTTTTGCAGGCATGCACAAACTTATGACTGTTTCTCTGCTGGCAGACAGCCTCTACTACAAAGTGCACACCTGAATCTTACCTTCCATGTACTTCTTTCAGACTTGCCTACTTCCATCTATCTCTGAATATTTTATCAAGGCTAAGTGACATGTTAATTGTTTTTAATTACATCAGGGTATCCTCTTAAGTTCTTCCCTGTTGTCCACACCTGTGTGTTTCTGCTCCTCCCTGTTGTTGGATCTGACAGTTGTGTAACTATTAGTTTGCTGAGTGAGTGGATTGACTTGCACTGTGTCCATGTGGCTGCTGAATTGGATGTAAGCAGATGACAAGAGTGGAGGATGGGGAAGACTGCTTGCCTGAAAGCACTCTGGGTGACTGATGCAGTGATTTGACCCAGGCCAGCCACCAAGCAAGGGTATCCTGACCTGGGACCAGCATATTTCTAAAGGCTAATGTCTTCCTTCGGTCAAGGCAGGTATCAGGGTGGCATGCATTTAGTATTACTTTGAGTCACTTGTGCATGCCGGCAGTGTTTTCTATTACTTATTAACTTGAGTCAACTGTTTCTGTCAAGCAAATAGGGGCAAGGAACAAGCTATAAGGGAGTGCATGCTGTGAAGGAAATCTGTGATGTAGAGTTGGTTGTGGAATAGTTTTCAGGGGCCTGACCCAAATCTGGGGTCAGCTCAGCTCTTCTGGAAGCCCACTGAAGCATGAGAATGAAGGAGACCCTAATCCTGCTCTTCTCCCATGATCCTGGCCATTCGCAGCCACTTTCTTGAATGTGCTCTGGAGCTTCTTGCCTTCCCTAATGTGCCCAAACTCTAATTTGGCAGAACTCAAATCTGAATTGGAAGGAAAAAAAAGCCAAGTTTAACTTTCTGTTAAGTGAATGAATTGAAGCAGGATTGTATGGGCATCAGTACTGGCATGATACCTTGTTTGGCTGGTATTGATGGTAGCTCGGGAGAAGGATTTTTGGGGAATCTTTGCTGCCAGTGAAACTACATGATCATCTTGCCACATCCTTTCAAACTAGCTAGGTTAAATTGATGACATGCTAACATTACATGTGTGGTAATAGTTTTGTGGTGGTTTATGTATCTCAGCTAATTTACTGTGGGATTAGACAAATATCAGCACTGATGAGAAGCACAGGACATCCCAGAAGAGGAGAAAGGAGGGAAGAAGGAGTGCCTCAGAGCGGTAGCCTGTAGTTAAACTGGTTCAGCTACGTTATAAAGCTCCACTCAAGGGGAAAAAAGGCTGAAAACAAGATCAAGGTGTTTGTTTCTTGGTTTAGGAATAATTTTCTCCATTTACTAAGAGAGCTGTGGCCACTGCTTTTTGTTTGACCTGTGTTTCAGTTTTTGAATCTCTGAAGTCTAGAAGGTCCATAAAGAGGAGTGTAGTAGACCTACTAATGCAACAGTAGTATGCCTGCATGCTTAAATTCCGGTATAAAAGTATAAGAAATAAGTACTTGATTCATTCATGGCTAGGCTTTGCAAAGGAAGATTTGGGAAGGCTTTATCCACATTTGTTACAAGCACGCTGGTGGCTAATGAGGCCAATATGAGATAGACATGTCCGATTGCAAAAGGCACAGCAGAAAGACTCCTTAGGTGGTACCAGTGTGTTATTCAGCCTTAGTTGTGTTTCTCTGCCTCCGTGCACAAGTGTCTAGTTTTGCTTCCTGGTGGGATGGACCAGAGCTGTGACAATGGCTACTCGTATAGACCCCATCCCTCCCACCTTTACAGGCAGGCAAAAACCTGCACATACATATTTATTATATAAAATATAATGATATTGATATATATTATATAATGTTATATCTAGTAAAAAAATCTTAGTCTAAGTTGGAAAAGCTCTCTAAGATCATCAAGTCCAACTGTTAACCTAACACTAAACTGTGTCTGTAAGTGCCGCATCTAAACATTTTTTAACTATCTACAGGTTTGGTGACTCTACTACTTCCTTGGGCAGCCCGTTCCAATGCTTGGTAACCCTTCTGGTGAATAAATTGTTCCTAATACTCAACCTAAACCTCCCTTGGCACAATTTGAGGCCATTTCCTCTTGTCTTGTCACTTGGGAGCAGAGACTGACTCCCACCTTGCTACAACCTGCTTTCTGGTAGTTGTAGAGAGCAATAAGATCTCCCCTGAGCCACCTTTTCTCCAGACTAAACACCCTCAGCTCCTTCAGCTGCTTCGCATAGGACTTACTCTCTAGACCCTTCACCAGCTTCATTGTTCTTCTCTGGACATGCTGCAGCAC